>NC_048299.1:22707895-22803866 GCF_013100865.1 Trachemys scripta elegans
GAAGTGGGTATTCACCCACAAAAGCTCATGCTCCAATACGTCTGTTAATCTATAAGGTGCCACAGGACTCTTTGCTACTTTTACGGATCCAGACTAACACAGCTACCCCTCTGATACTTAACGTATTCCATGTAGATTCAGACCATTGATTGCTTTTATGTCCTACCCTTAGGTGGAGTGGCAACATATTTAGCTTTGGCCCAGGTTAACAGATAAGGTTTAAGCCATCGCTGAGAACAGAGGCACATTTCAGTCTCTGTAGATACTTAGTAGGACAGGCAGCTGCTGAGGCAAGTCAGGTCATGACTGCTCCTGAGGATTTCGGCTGCCCTAATTTCTTTATTCTGGCACTTAATTGTTTTGCCTGATAACGGGCTGATCAAGAACAGCAGAACTAGACTTCAGTGCTGTGACTAGGGAATTTGATCCTGACAGAGCATAAATCCCCACAACTCTGGTGGCATCAATAGGCATCCGGTACGTGCAGCACCTATCAGGATCAGGCCTTGAGGAAGGAGGAGAGTACAGATTGAAGAATGTGGCTCCAGGAGCTGTCCCCTAAGAGACCCCTTTTACATTGAAGTGCCTTCGCTCATTTGTTCAGTGAGTTGCCAGAGAATGGCACAAACCTCAAAAGATTCTGAGATTCCATTCACCTAAGCGCCTGGAAAGCTCTGATGCTTCTCTCCAAACACTGAAAATATTGCAAACACTAGGGAGGTGGTGCCCAAACTTCTCCTGTTGCACCCTCCCCGTTACCAGTAATGGAATCTGTCTGTGCTCCCCCTCACTTACGGCACAGTTGGCTCAGCAGAGGAGCTTGGGCTTAAAGGCACAGTTGAGGACAGAACTGGGGATGGAGGACGAACTGGGGCTAGAGGCAGAGCTGGCCTGGGGGTGAAGAAGGAATGAGGGCAGAGCTGCATCTGGGGCCAGAGCTGGGCTGGGGGTGGAGCAGAGCAGAGTGGTGCTCTCTCCCCACCCCCGGTGCGGGCTGTCCAGAACCTGCTGTGCAATCCCCAAAACCTTCCTCTGCACCCCTCTAGGGCTGTATGCGACACAGTTTGGGGACCACTGCACTAGGTGCGGCAGAATTGGGCTAGAAATAGCACAAGTACAGACTCACATGATGTCCGGCACTTCCTGCTTCCAGACAGGCTGCAGACACGAAGGGCTCAAAAATCAAGGTCGCAGAGAAGTCAACAGCAGAATTTTGCTTGTAGTGCAAAGACATGCGAAAATGGAATGCAGTGGGGGCCATTTATATTTGAATTTAACAAAATATATGATTTTTTTGGTGACTGCTGTAGCTGATTCTCATTATATCTGATCTGGTTTGCCCATCCCAAGGATCAAGGAGTCAGTTTTCTGATCTCCATACAAAAAAAAGATAAAGCACAGAAAAAGAGAGATTGGTGAGTTAGGGGAATAGGTGGCGCTGGGAGTTGCCTTACCAAGTGGGGGGTCAGTGCTAACGAGGGCAATTCAATTAGGGTGGATGTGGCCCATTTCCAACAGTTGACAAGAAGGGGTGAATATCAACAGAGGGAAAATTACCTTTTGTAGTGCTAACGAGGCCAATCTACCATGATTGAATTGGCCTCGTTAGCACTGACCCTCCCCACTTGGTAAGGCAACTCCCATCTTTTCATGTGCTGTATATTTATACCTGCCTACTGTATTTTCCACTCCATGCATCTGATGAAGTAGGTTATAGCCCATGAAAGCTTATGCCCAAATACATTTGTTAGTCTCTAAGGTGCCACAAGGACTCCTTGTTGTTTTTGTTTCTATTAACTTCAGTGGGATTTGGATCAGGCCCTTAGTGAACAGTATGAGTCACTGCTGGTAGACATGATTAGTGGGATGTCAGAAAAATTCACAGTGTACTAATGGTACCTTGAGCTGACATGTTGAATGCTGGCATTAAAAGTGCCAGACTAGTCTATTGGTGGCACAATATACAACAATCCAAAAGAAAGTTGGACAGAGAGTTCACGGACATCTTTTCATTACCATGGTCCCTTCCAGAAGCACAGGAAGATTAAGCTGGGGGGTGGAGTGGGTCTAAGGAAAGAAGAAAAGACACAAGAGGAAGATATACAATTCCTGAGCCATGCAAGATGTACAATCCAGGTGGAAGCAGTGGCGACATATTCGTCCTAAAAGTGTGTGTGTGGGGGGGACAGGAGGCCCTGCCCCCTCTGTGGTCCCACCCTGCCTCTCCTCTTCCCCTTGAGGCCCCACCCCCTGGCCAAGCCAGAGGTTGGAGATCCCGGGCCTCTCCACTTGCCCAGGGGGAGGGGAGGGCTGGAGAGCAGCCCCTGGCCACTGTTCCTGCCCCCTCCCTGCCCAAATCCTCCACCCAGAGCAGGTGGAGGGTCCGTGGCTCCCCACAGGGCTCTTACACTGACCTGGCTCTGACTTCCACCTGGCCAGACAGTAGGCCTCAGGGTCCGAAGGGCTACAGCCAGGCAATGGGCTCCCCAGGCTGCTCTTACCTGGGCTGTGCTCCAGCTTCTGGGCTGGCCGGGGGTGGGGTCTTGGGGGAAAGAGGAGAGGCAGGGGGCAGGCCCATGGCAAAAAGTCCACTTTCAAAAGTGAGAGGGCCATGGCTCCTTGGCCTACACCCATTCTGGCACCCATGGCTGGAAGATGCTCATGGGACCAGCTACTTAGGGAATGGTACACCCTGTCGTATAGGCAGGTAATGATGTAGGCTGGTGTCATTTCTGAAAATGACAAATCAACTTCCTACCGCCAATGGAGTTGTTAGTACACAGCAGATATCTGATAGTCCAGCAAAATTCTCTATGGGTAGCAAAGTAATCTATCACCAGAAGCACAAAGGCATCTGGGATTATTCTTCACATTCTATTGACGAGAAGGAAACATCCTTGAAAAAGTATGGATGGGCCCTGGGTTGATGCCTCAGAAAAGTAAACATTACTATACACGTGATCAAAGATGGTTAGTGTAGGAAACTGTGTAGGAGAGATTTGCTATGCATGTGAAGAATTGTAATCCTCCCAGTGACTTCAAATGGACGCAGAGTTAGACCAACACTGAGTGAGTCTGAAAACATACCCTAGGAGTCCATGCTGATGCTAGTCTTATCACTGGCTGCACCTGTGTGCAGAAGAGCCCCATGCCACTAGCCTGAGCACTGGAATCTGAGCAGCACAAAAGTATAGACTCTTCCTAATAAGAAGAGTGCTGTGAGGAAGATCCCATAGCAAATGTTTGCCAGGCATTTTGAAAAGGACATAAAGCACTGTGTAAGCCCAATTATTTATAATGCTTGTGATGGTGGTGTTGTTTTTTGTATTTATATTGCTGAAATAAAGTGATTCTTTCACTAGGAGTGCAGTGTGCTGTTATAAATTAGAAGGTATACTGGCCTGGAAATCATGGTCTATTTTGGAAAGCCCTTCTCATTTACTAATGCTAATGATAACAATTACTACTAATTTTCATTTATGTAGCTCTTGAGATTCTTAAAGAATTTTGCAAAGTAACATCCCCATTTGACAGATGGGGAAACTGGCATTAAGTGGTAAACCAGCAGGAGATTGGGGAATCAAACTCGGGTCTCCTGATTCCCAAGCTTCTGTTTTAACCTCTGGGGTTAAACAACCCCCTGGTTTCCCTTTATAATGCAGACAGTTTCATGTAGCACAACACAGCATTCTCCAAAGCATTAGTGAATGCAGGCAGCAGAATCTAGCCCTGGTACAGTAAAACTATTGGTACAATTCTAAGCAATCACTTGGACCTCTGTAGGGCTCCTCCATGTGCAGAAAACATCAGTTTCTTTGAATCCAGCAAAATCATACAAGTATGAGAATATAGCACTATGGTGGTCTTTAGCATGTGACAAACCATCACAGTTTGATTCACAAGACATAGGCCTCTGATCTATATATTGCCCATCTATCTCTATACTACCTCCAAAAAAAATTATGAATCTTTGCAATCATCTCTCTGTTAGAAGCTTGACAAACACAGCTGCTATCTATCTCTATATAGATATATATGCACATTATCTATCTATCAGCTTTGCAAGTGGCAGAATTGTCTAAAGATCAGGCTTGAGAAAAGGCACATTCCTCGTCACCAGCAACTCTGCAGAATGGTATTCCTCTCCGGAAAGTGTAACTTTATAGAAAAGAAACAAGATATCCCATTAGCTTTTACGTATGGTTTCCTTTCTTACAAGAATGTTGCATCATTACAAAAAGTACCTTCATTACGTGTATCAATACAATAATTATCTCTGGTAAGCTGAAATGTTGACATGCCCTCTATTTGCTGTATGTTCGTCCATCCATTCTATGGAAAAGCCTGTAAATTTCTCCCAATGATTTTCAGGTAAGCACATATAAAGGCCTTTGTGCATGGCCTAAGGCTGTTTCTGTGAAGAGAGGGGTTTGCTGTAATATGGTACTTTCTATAACTGGGAAGAATGGTACGTACGATCATTCATGAACTACAGCGAGAACATTAACAATCACATTAATCTTAAGAATTCCTCCCATTTAGTAGCAGCTACCTGAGAACTCTCACCTGTGGCAAATGGTTACATTTACTCCTGCTGGGAATGTGACTGGGAAGTCGAATGTTAAAGAGGGCCTGCAGCGCAGCTTGTGCTGCTTGGCCTTTTGCCAGCTTCTTGCTACGTCCTGAGCCTTCAAATGTTCTCCCATCCACTCTCACTGCCATCACAAAACTCTTGATATGCTGCTTCTCCACAGTCTCCGAAAGGCAGACGTACCTCAGTCCCGATCGCAGCTCATTTAGCAACACCACTGGGTTCTTTTCGCTCTCAGCTGTGGATGCCATCTTGTACTTGTTTTGCTTAGCGTGGCCCATTAAATCCAATGTGTGGCAGAGTAACCTCCCATGCCGATAAGCAGTAGAAAGCAATTCATTATTAACCGGGTTATAGACCGAAAAGTCCTCGCTGTGTGCAGACGGTTCAAACTCCTTGAACAGAGTATCTGGAAAGTCTGCCTGGTCAGATGTAAAGTCAGTGGATGGGTTAAAACAGTTCCCCATGGCAAAGTGAGCTTGACATGCATTTGGGAACTGAACAAAAGATTTCAGCGCTAATTCTGCAGCTCGCATTTTGGCCTTCTTTTTCGTGGGTCCTGTACCTTCAAATGTAAGCCCATTTACTTCTACAGCAACAGCAAAGACTGGAGCATGCACTGGGCCCGTCTGGGAAACCATTTTATATTGTAAACCTGGTTTAAGTTCATGTAACTGGACCAGGGCATTCTTTGGTGTCACTGACCACGAGACTTTCTTCCAGATGAGTTGGAGTTTGCAGAAATGGCCATTATTGCCTTCCTCTAAAGGTCTTTTCCTTTTAATGCTAGGTGTGCCCACTCTTGACCTGTCACTAGAGGATATCGGATGATCCTCCAGGTTGCCAACATTTCGGTTTTCCTTTACTTCTGCACTGCTGGTACCTGTCAATAAACAAACAGAAAACCCCACATTACTGTTGCCATCAAGAAATCTAATGTCAAGCTAGAGCTGGCAGAATAGCATGAAAAGAGATTCACAGATATTTTCATGAATAAGCATGGCCCATTCACTGGGCTGATATTTGTAAAGTCACATTAATAGTTCTTCGTGAGTATTTGGATAGTGACTGGTTTATCTATTACAATACTGATGAATTCCTAGAATGTCATGAGTGATTATTGGTCCAATAACTCCTTCCTGACGTGTATTAATCATAGCCACCTGTTTAAAAAGTTTCTGTTATCCAATGAGGGAGCACAAATGCTGCCATGTTACTTAAATGAACACTCAAAATGGATAATTAATAGTAAAAGTGAATAGCTTGTAAAGAGCCCCTGTACTGAAATCTGTTCAAATTAGCCACGTACGCCAATGCTTACGAACAAACATGTTGCTACAAATCAGAATTGATTCACACATGATTCACAAACAGAAAAATGGGCAAATTCATTGAATAATTTATTTTCAGTGAATAAACTGACCAGCTCTAGCCACAACACAGACCTTTGTATTACTTACATCACAAACCCAGCCTAAGAGATGATCAAACATCCTTTTCCAGTACTTGAGACTATAATTTGTTCTAGTCTATTCTCCAGGGCTAAGATCCTTGTTTGAATAAGTTCAATCGCAGGTACTCTGCTACTGCAATAGCAATAACTAATAATGCAAAAATATTAGATCAGTGCAAATCAGGCTTGGAGAAACCAGAGCTGCACGATGGCAGTAATTACTGATGTAAAGGATGAGCTATGTCAAAGAAAAGCAATAGGAAAGAGCACCTACAATGAGGCAATGTTGGTGGTGGGGCAGGGGGAAGATAAGAGGGAGCATTTTCTAAGTGCAGAGCTAACGAACCATATTCAGCTCTCGGTTACGCTCATGCATCGCCGCTGACCTCAATGCAGTAGTACAGTAACTGAGAACCAAGTTTGACCCAATCAAGTTTAAGCATCCTTGGGGCTTGGTCAGTAGCAAACAGAAAAAACGAGCAACAATGAAAAACATTGAAACAATGAAAAATATTGCTCTGTCACGAAGTGATTCACTGTACTGCTGCCATCTCTGACTAGTACATTTAAATTTATTTCCTTCTTATTCCTCTAGGAGTCAAAACATAGTGGGCCATATTCCCTGGTCCAATCGAAGTTTGCTTGGTGTGGGACCAGACTGAGGGGCTGTCCAGCTGCCAGTCTGATCCCTGACACAAAGCAGAGCATGTCTATGCCTGGCTGCCCATATTTCATCAGCTGTGCCTCATGGGAAATCTGCATAAGGACCAGGCTCAGTTACAGTCCCTGTGTTCAGGGGAGCGCAGAGACCGCTCCCTCCTGATTCCCCTAGGACAACCCCAAAGGAGTGTGGCCACGATGCTGCCTCCCCTAAACTCTGGACGACAGAGCTGTGAGGCTGTGCAGGGGCGCGGGAAGCTAGCTGTTTGCTAAGGATGGGAGAAGCTTCTGCTGGAGCATTGCAACTTTGCACCGCTCCCAGCTCTGGCTGTGCCTTACAGACACATATGAGCCCTCAGAGTCTGCTTCGTATTCCAAACAGCAATGGGTCAAATCCTGGTGTTTTGATTAAACACTAAACAACAACTTCCATCAAAACAATAAGGTCCCGATCCTGCAGGTTGTTCTGTGAGGGTGGATGCCTGTGTGGAACCCCACTGAGTATGCCTACAGCGCAGTTACACACCCACGACCGTCCTGTGTCAGCTGACTCAGGCTTGCGGGGCTCGGGCTCATCGGGCTGTTTATTTGCGTTGTAGGCATTTGGGCTCAGGCTGGAGCCTGGGCTCTGGGACCCTTCCCCCTTGTGGGGTCCCTGAGCTCATATGTCTACACCACAATTAAACAGCCACTTAGCCCAAGCCCTGCAAGCCTGAGTCAGCTGACATGGGCCAACCATGGGTTTTTAAATTGCAGTATAGACATTCCCGTTGGCCTCAGTGGGTCTTACTCTGCGTGCAGGGGTCCTTATGTGCACAACGTCTTGCAATGCCGCGATTGCAACTCAGCAAAGCACTTCAGCACATGCTAAACTCAAGCCTATGTTTAAGTGTCATCACGGTGCTTAAGTGCATTGCTTAGTAGGGATGGGCATGGGCTGCTAAATCAGGGCCTTAGTGATTAGCTCCTTTTTACTTTCTAAAGTGAAAAAAAAAAGTCAAATTAGAAAAAGAAAAATCTTGCCATATAAAGTTCAGCCATATAAAATATGATGGCTATAAAAACAGCCTCACTGGAAACGAGCCACTGAAAAGGTCATGTTAATAAGAGGTGATCTGAGATAACTTGGTCTCTTCTCCTAGGGTTCAAACCCATTTATGGAAGCTCTGAATTGGGGAGGGGGAACAAGTCAGCCTTAACTGTGTCTTATTTTCCTGGGCCATTGAAATAGCTAACCATTTTCCACCATGGCTGGTTTTCCGTAGATAGCATCACCTTCCTAAGGCTGAGCTATCCTTCTTTGAAGATCCCTTTTTATTTAAAAGCTGTGAAACATTTTGCCTCAGATACGTTTTTATAAGGGAAGTAGGGTTGGTTCTGTATTTAACACCTCTTCTCTCTCTTTTCCTAATAGGGTTTTGACAGACCCAATTATTGTACATAATGATATTGAAACCGGGAGGCATGAAAAGAAAGATAGCTTTTGTTTCACACTATATACAGGTTTGAAAGGACTCTGTATTGATTATGCACCACTGAATAGGAAAATTCAGAGGGTTATTTGTATTTATAATTCATATTGTCTTTTTCCTTTTTTTTTAAATTTTATAATCCTTGTTCCATGGGTTTGTGAACAGACACAGTTTGTCCTTCACTTTCACAAACACAATGAACCAAAAATAAACATTCTCTGCTTGCCCTAAAAGTTTTGTCTCTGGCCCTATCTATCCTGGGTTGTGGGTTGGTTGTGGAGTAGTGGGCTATGATTTTTTTCCCCCACCAATGCAACTAGACAAATGCAACGATGCCAGTGCAAACCCTCAGTGTAGTTGGGTGACAGCAGTGTGACATAGCGCTGGCAACAAAAATTATTGGAGTGATTTATATTAGCACAGTCCACAGACCTTGTTTAGCACTGGTGCAGTAGGTCTACCTTATGGGCTAACACTGAGGTAGTTGGTGATGCAAATTATTTTAGGCCAGACAAAGCTTAAATCATATAGAGGGCCTGATCCTGAAATTCCAGTTAATAGCTAAATTCCCCATTGCTTTCAAAGAGAGCAGAATCAGGCCAGTTGTCATTCATGTCATATAAATTAGTGGCCACCTAAATTCAATCAGAAAGTTCCTTTATTTCTCAAAGGAGTAAAGCTTCTAAGAAAGACCATATGCCTGATGGACTTGCATGACATCCAACAATAGTTGGATAAAGCTAAATTACTTTATACTTTCAGGTACCTTTGAAATAGGAGATCTTTGAAATGTGGCTTTCATGAGACCTCTGTGCAGCAGACACAAGATTACATCTCTAATGGTGGCACATGTACTTCTCTCGTGAAAATCAGACAAAGCAGGCAAATGACACCAAACTACATTAGATAAATACTGTAAGCAGCCATAATAGAACAATCACAAGCAATTTTGGATACGAAGAGCTCTAAAAGGAAAGGGGCAAGTCAGAGGTTGCACATGGGGAAAAATGCAAAACGGTGGATCATTTTCATCCTTGTTATCTCTCAGAATGACTTGGCTCTTGAGTCTCCAAAATACATTATCTATATTTGATAAAAAAAATTAAAATCAAATATAGTGCTCCTAAGTTGAAAGGTTTGCAGCATAATGAAATTATAGGTTTTTGTAAAAGGAGAAACAAAAAAATACAGATTTATAGTAATAATTTTTACTTTATTCTGAAAGATAAAAAAAATCTGTTTGCCTTGTAAGATCCCCTCAGATAACTTTACTCATCATTCTTTTTCAGACTGCACAAGCAAGTGAAGGCCTTTATCCTTTATATTGCAATCTTATTTTTGCTTCAACAATTGAATGGGAGAAAAGAGGGCACTTATCAAATGTATTTATTTGTGCATTTTCCCCTCACTCTTCTGTATCTGGTTTAATTTCTCTCTCCTTTCTGGTCATTATGCACAGCAGAGTTAACCTGGAGAGCCTGCATCATCAAGAGCTTTTCAGAACTATAATGCATCACTAATAATGACACTGCCTATGTCTCTGGGTCATAAGGGCTCTGAAGAACTAGCCATCCGATACTCCACGCTACATTTGAAGAGATAATATTGTTCCTGTTGAAGGTTATTCTGCTGCCAAACTTTTTGGGTGGGGGGGCTCAGAGGGAGAGGAAATGTGGCAGCCTCACTATGGCAAACATCTTTTAAAAACAAATCACAATAAGTAAACATCTGAGATAATTGCAAGGTATCCATTATATCAAGATCTAAGGAATAAGGAATGTTTGCCTAGGTACAAGAGGGTCACAAGGCAATATGATCTTTAGAAATGTTTAGAAATCCCAAGATTGCTACTGTTGCATTTTGAACAGTGAAGGTTAGGTTTATTTTAATTTTCTGTTGTCTGCATTTTAATATCTGCCCCCCATTTGACCTCCTCACACAGCGCATGTAATTTGCTGTCCATCTCCATTGTATTGACCACAGACAGAGCTTAAAGGGATTCACCTCCATCATTTCTGACATACTTGAAAATGAGGCATTTCACAGCAAAACAATAGGTACGATCTGGAGGTCAAACTCTGGAGACCTGTGTTCCAGTCAACTAGTATATCAGCAGCACTATACGGCAATCTCCCCAGCCAACCAAACAACCTTTTCATAAACTACCAAATCTCAAAAAAAGAAACAGGAATTCTTTTGCTGGAGATGTGCAGAAATCAATTATATTCAGATCCATATTCTTGAAGTTGGTATAATAAACTTGTAGCTAACTGTAGAAATCAAAACTACACACACTTTTAGCTACCAGTGTAGATGTATATATGATGAATTATGCTTAAGAGGAAAAAAACATTTCATATTCTCTTTGTTGATGATGAAATCCTTTCTGTTAACTTGCAAGGTGTAGGTGGTTTAAAACCATATTATAATTCACCCCAAAGGATATTATAACAATATGCTGTAGAATGGCTGCATTTACAGTTTTTAAAAATCCTTTTAAAAGGTCCCCTATTGTTTCCTGGACAACTATGCCAGTTTTTGCTTAAAATTAAAGTTGAGAATTTATTGAGGAACTTGTGAAAGGTGAATGTTGTTTCCTCCATACTGAAAATTTTCCTACCACTGAGTCATCTATTGTCTGTAATAACTACAACATGCCTAAGCACTAGTACAGTGCTTACCAATTGGGGAATTTATTTACATAAGTTTTGGCCCTGATCCAGTGCAGCATTTAGGCTCTGACTCAGGAAAGCATCCCTGTTCAGAATAGCACATAAGCACATGCATAAAGTTAAATGTGTACTTAAGTGCTGTTCTGAATAGAGCTTGGCATAGGTCACTGCTTAAGTGCTTTCATGAATCAGGGCCTAAATACTTACTTAGCTTTAAGCTCATGAGAAAGGCTATTGAAGTCAATGGCTAAAATTTTCAAAAGTGACCACTTGATTCTGGTTCCTCCATGCTGGGTTGCTTGAGATGCTTTAAAGGAGCCTGATTTTCAAAGGGTGGTGCTCAGCATTTTCTGGAGATCAGACTCCCTTAAGGTGTCTCAAATTGGGCATCCAAAAAATGGAGAGACCCCAAATCACTAGACACTTGAAAATCTTGGCCAATATTCTCATAATTAAATATGTGCTTCAGTGTCCTTCGGAACTCTAGTGCCAGCACAATCACCAAAAATATGTGTGTATCATGGTCTGATAGGGCCTGATCCAACGGGAAACGTATCCATTGCTGCTTGCACAGAGAAGGTCTGTGCATCTCTATGACAAAAACCAAAAAGCTAGCTCCCTGATCCAGGGTAATGGATGTTGGCATAGCCATTGAAGGCTTCCCTTTTCCCAGAGGCAGGATCACACTGTGTGGAGCCTGGATACCACAGATGACATTGGCATCTGGCTTATGGGAATGATGTTGTAGGATGGACTTTTGCCATAAGGTTTCAGATGAATTCTTCCTTTAGGACTGACATTCAGTCCAGCAGAGATGGCATTTTAAAGGAGCTAAGTGGCCTGAAGATGTTTTTCTGTCTATCAGGTTATTTCACCACTTGAACCAAAATATGAGTATCTATACACAGACTTGCACCGGTTTAAAGACATCTTTAGTTAAACTGGTGCAAGTTTGTGTGTAAACAAGGCCCAAATGGATGTGGAATATTCTTTTTGGATCTGATGCAATTCCTGTTGAAGCCAATGGGAATCTTTCCACTGACTGCAACAGTAGCTGGATTGGATTGAGCAGTTCGATACGGCCCATGGATATTAGGGTTGAAAGAGCCATAATGGGCAAGCCAGACCACCACTGTACATCATTGCAAGATAGATTTATTTCTTCCTAAAGCATCTTCCCCTCTCCCCCCAGCCATTTAGTGAAAGTACTGGCACAATATAAAACCTCCTATTCAGAACTAAAGTCACTAAATTCATTTGGTGGCTCTTTGATTGGGGTAGGTGGCATTTTTTCCCTAGCAGTAAATGGTGTGTAATTCATATGAATACACAAAATTGTTGTCATTGCCAATGTCATTATCGGATATTGGAACCAGGAGAGGACTAGTGTGTGTTGCCCACTAACAAGATGAAATTTGCTATTTCTCTTTGAGGAAGCAAAGCTTATGTCGTCCATAATATTAGCTTTAAAGCCAGTGCAACTGCAAGCAGGCCAGGGTACTGCTCCAGGAATAAGAAAATGGGGTTTCAATGTTTGGCTTGTACAAATTTACTACATTATTCAAAAATAACTGAGTAGCACATTTAGGAAACATCCCACAGGAGATCCCTGCAGCAGCTCATCGTGTGCATAGTATGTTTTCTGTGTGCACTTCTCATACAGTGTTGCAGAAATGTAGCCTCCTTAGGACCAGGATTTAAAGGCTTTTCTAGACTTTTTGGCCTTTGCTAGTTTATGTTATACCTGCCAGTCAAGGTGCTAACAACAGTCAGCAAGCACAATATGATGTACACGTGTTACTCAGCAGTACGGAATAAAGGGTCATATTCCTTCAGTAAATATGCCAGCCTATGCCGCCTCATGTCCAAATCAAGGCAGATTAGCTACAATACGGAGAATCATCCATTTTTTCCACCCACTAGTTATAATAGGGCAACTCTTCATTGTTTCTGGCTGGAAGAGGTACCCATCTGGTAGGGGATTCTAAAAGGCTAAGAGGTTTGGTTTGGTTTGGAAAGCTTCCCTCTCTGTTTTATGTGCCTCGAACAACGAGACGGCTGAAGGATGTGTGGTAATCCCCGCTAGGTGTTAAATGCAAAGAGCGGGTTAAGGTTGTTCAGTTCTAACCACACACATTCCCTCCAGCCTCATTCACATTTTAATTACTTCAATTCCCCTTCAGTACATAGTGGCTGCTGACATTCTTATATCCAAACAGTCCTTGGTACAGCATATTCCACCACCACCGAGCAGGAGCAAGAGTAGCTCTTGGAGAACCACGTAACCAGCACTTCAGCTGAATCCTGTTAACCCAAATCTAGTGAATGATCCCCATTCAATTAGACTTGGATTGTTTTCTTTTTCAGGTAATATTAACAAAGAGAAAAGGAGAGGGCAAGGTTTCAAACAAAGGCCCTGATCCTGAAGACCTTACTCATGCACAACTCCCATTGAAATCCCTGAGAATGCAAGGCAGTGAGAGGAAACAGAGTCAGCCAATTAAGTTTTTTCCTTTGGGGATAATGCATATAAGAATAAAGCAAAGTAAATTAATATAAATAGAAAAAACAAAGGAACTCCCCAGTCCTATGACCCAGCACTTCCTTCCCATAGGAATTTTCTCCCATCTCTACACACCCAATATATAGGCCTTCCCTCAGCATCTGTGCAAGAAGTGGGAAGCTGAGCTGAGGTTAACCCCATGTTCATTGGGGACCACGTCATGCCCTATGCACCAGGGAAGTTTGCACTAAACTGAGGATTGGTCTCAGCAGTTGCATATTTGCTAAATCACCTCGCTCCCCAAATTACCCGCAATCTAATGTTCTTTCAATTCACTTTATCATTCATCTCTATATGAAGAATAGAGGCTGCTTACTTAAATTGTCTTCATCTTCCATATTGGCCGCACCAGGACTTAAATACTTGAAGGGCGTGATGAAGGTTGACAATATGCTTACTTTTTCTGGAACAAAAGAAAAAAAAGGAAATATATTTATAAAATCAGGGTTTCACCAAAGCCCATGACATTCAGATTTTCATCATAATCTTTTCCTCATATTAGGCAGTTTGGCAAGTCTATTTTCATAGAATTATAGAGCTGTAGGACTGGAAAGGACCTCGAGAGGTTTTCTAGTCCAGTCCTCTGCACTCAAGACAGGACTAAGTATTATCTAGATCATTCCTGACAGGTGTTTGTCTAATCTGCTCTTAAAAATCTCCAGTGGTAGAGATTCCACAACTTTCTTAGGTAATTTATTCCAGTGCTTAACTACCCTGACAGTTAGGAAGTTCTTCCCAATGTCCAACCTAAACCTCCCTTGCTGCAGTTTAAGCTCATTGCTTCTTGTCCTATCCTCCGAAGTTGAAGCCCAGTAAAGTCAGTGTTGTTTTGTGAGCAGAGTCAGTGAGTTTGCTCTTCCTCTGGGAGTATTTGATTGAGGTTCTACTGTAATAGGATCTTTATTCAAATTTGTCAGCAATGTAACTCTCCAAAAAGGATTGTCTGAGGTAGCGCTTGCCTCATGTGTCGTTATAATGCTGCTAGAGAGTATTGTGAAACAGTTTTCATTGTAAAAAGCAACAGAGAGTCCTGTGGCACCTTTAAGACTAACAGAAAGTCTTAAAGGTGCCACAGGACTCTGTTGCTTTTTACCGATCCAGACTAACACGGCTACCCCCTCTGATAGTTTTCATTGTGACTTTCACCATTCTATGCTAATTAAAGGAGATTGGGAATTGGGACAGAGGGCTGCTATTATTTCTCCCTGGAGAAAACAAAACAGTTAATGGGAGTCAATTGCAGGAATAGGATTATAGGAATTGCCATAATTGGATCAGACCATTCGTTCATCTAGTCTAGTTTCCCATTTCTGACACTGGCTAATAGCAGCTGCTTCAGAGGAGGTAGGTTTCACGAGTCTGCTAAAGGAAGTTATAGAATGCCCTACCTACAGGGAAATTTTCTTACTGAGAGGTTGACTCATGCATGAGGGTTTATATTTCTTCCCTAAATCATGTTTTTATTTTTGTAATCCTTCCTGTTGTGATTCTGGATGTTCTTGTTATCCAAACAAACATCCAGTCCTTTTCTGAATCCTGCTAATCCCCATAGGCTCATTTATACTGACTGCTATCACTGGCAACCTCGTCATATAATCCCATTCATAAATGTATCAAGCTCCATCTTAAAACTATGACTACCGGGCACTTTCAATAAAAACAGCATTGCTATGCTGAGAATCTCGCTCTAGATCTGTATATTGGAAAAGAACTTTTAGTAATAGAGACACATTAAGCTTGATTACATTGCAGACGTGTATGCTATTTAGTCAAACATGTATCAAAGCTCATTATTCACTGAAGCATCTACAGTATTATAATCAATGTTGCTGTACACCATATTGGGCTGTTTTACTTATATCTCGTACCATATTATTTTGAAATTCACCAAAAACTGAATAATGAATTACTTGGTCTAAGTAGGCCTGAAAAATAGTTTTGAATGTGAACTTCTCTTTTGAGAGGAAACTTTTCCTAAACTTTTATTTTTCTTAGTACAAGTTTCCTTGAAAATATGGCTAATAATTTTAGATATGATTCCTTGTTTAGCTACCATTCTATAGTGTATTCTGACATACAAGTCTGTTTAAACTCGTTCTGTTTCAATAGTGTATCTGTTGGCTTGTCAGCCTTGTTTTGCCTGGGTTTGCAAACAAACTTGTCTCATATTAAAGGGTGTGATCAGACTCCAAAATAGACATTTGTAACCAGCAAAGCTGCTCAACTCAGCTACAAGTACAAGAGGACTGTTCTTTCTTGCATTAAGTGCACTAAACGATCTCTCCACATAAGAATTTTTAGTCCATGAACCTTTTAGCCTATGTTAATTTATAATTGATAATGAAACATCCAGCTTGAATTGTAATTTCATTAAGGGATTGCAGTGATGTGATGAAGTGAGAGAGTAAAGTTCACATGCTTTAGCCAAGAAACTTCCCCCAATGAAATAATGTGTGCTGAGGTGTTACTCTGCTTTGTGATATCAGGGAGAAATGCGATATTTTTGAAACACACTCGCTTACTGTGTGTGATCCTGTTTCTCTTTCTGCTCCCTGGCCCTGGTGAAGCTAAACCTGCTGGCATTCACCCCTAAGTCAAGTGAGTAACTTCTTTAGCTCAAGAGGTGCTTTCTGCAGCTGATCCAAAGCCCATTTGCGTTGAATTCTCTGATTTGATCTCCATCAATGAGTGTGGTGCTGTATATATGAAGATACGGTTCATTGTAAAACGCATCCCTGCTGGGACTTAACTCTAGTGGACTTCAGACATTCAGGACAAGCTTGCCTAATAGAAAGGATGGCACACACTAAATCAAAGTGACCCCACTGAGAATAAAGGCTGCTTCTTACTCACAGCTAATGGAGTTATTCCTTTAGCTCAGGTAGTAAGAGACTGTGGCATTGGGGGAGGGATAGCTCAGTGGTTTGAGCATTGGCCTGCTAAACCCAGGGTTATGAGTTCAATCCTTGAGGGGGCCACTTGGGGATCTGGGGCAAAATCAGTACTTGGTCCTGCTAGTGAAGGCAGGGGTCTGGACTTGATGACCTTTCAAGGTCCCTTCCAGTTCTAGGAGATGGGATATCTCCATTCTAGGTTTTATCCTTACTGGTGACAATCATGCCAAATTATATGTCCCATGTCTATTCTAGAATGCTATCTTTCTGTGATGCTGCATTCCTGAAGCTGAAGCCCCTTTAGCCTATAACTTTGAATCTCTGCTTCATTATTATTTGTATTGCAATAGCACTTAGGGGCTCCAGTCATAGAGCAGGACCCCACTGTCCTAGGCCCCATCCAATTGCACTGACTAATTAATTCATTGCATTTATGTAAGGGCTAAGTATAGTTTTCTAATGCATTATTATAACATGAGACAGCATTCTGCGACACCTCTTTTGCCCAAGCATTTGTTTGGCTGATAGGCCTGATTTGTAATATGACTTGAAATTCCACATTTTATTTTAATGGACCCCTTAGCCATCTCGGGTTTCTAATATTTTTCCCCCCAAAGATCTTCCTTGTTTCTTCACTTTTGCATGGCTGAGAACAGAGCCTTACTGCAGTGGTTTGTGACAATCCCACCAATCTTAGAACTGCAGATCAGAATGGAAGAATTAATTATATCACAGATACAACTTGGCCCCAATTTACACAAGAATATGACTCAATCAATAAAGATGATAAAGATTAGAATGTAGGATTTAAACCCATTGGCTGAGGAATGGAAGATTTACTATGTGTCTGAAAAAGCAGAAGGGGAGGTTTCTTGAATGAAAGATGTAAGAAGGGAAGGGTTGCTATGTGCAGCTAATGCAGACAAATTACTCAGCCTGTGGAGGAGGAGAAGACGGATGTCAGGATAATTAAATTGAGGTGCTTACAGGGAAATAATCTGTTTGGAGATATATCTAAAGGTATGATCATGCACTTCCATCTCTTGTAAGTTATTGTCTATTACCTTATATGTGCCAAGTAACACTAATTTAGGTTTATCGTCAATGGCTAAATTCAGTATTATTCTTGTTTACTGTTTCTAAACAAGATTAGGGGAATTGGGCATTCACACTTTAAAGTCCTCATATTTTAATGTCCATCACAATTAGTCTTATCTCTGGCAGTTTGAAGAAATCTCATGAATAAGAATAAAGGAGGCTGCTGGATCTGAAAAAGTATCTTGGCTCCCCAGAGAAATACCATTAAAGCTTCCTATCTTTCTTTCTGCTCTCATACATCCTTTCAAAGGGAGACTCAAGATCTGCAAGCACAAAATTTGAGCTACTATTTTTACTTTAAGTTTGTCTGTAAAGCTGATGTAATTCTTTAGTTTTGAAAGAAAAAAAGAAAACTGTAACTTTCCTTTCCTCAAAGAACAAAAACAGAATGCAGCACTAGCAACTGAACATTCATGAGAGTCCATAAAATAAGCTATTATTTACTTACATTAGAATAAGGCCTAGAAGAACCTTGTTATGAGTTGGGTGAAACCTTGTTATGGGTTGAGTCAAAACCTTATTGAGATTGATAGGTGTGACCTCACCCTTCAATTAACTAACATAACTTTAAGGATAAATAGCCATGTAGACATATCCAATGTGACCTTGGGGAAAGCTAGGGAGAGAACTTTTGGGTCTGTTGGCTAAAGAGGCTTGGGGCTTTAAGCTTTTGTTCTTGATTCCTCCAGCATTTGAAAAAGCAGGACTCTGTACATGGCATGCCTTATAAATAAACAAGGTTCCATCAAAGAGATTACTAGACTCCATCAATTTTTACTTCCAAATGGAACATCCCTACGGCCCCAGGCTTTGACTGGCTGCTCAGGTCAAACAGGGGCAACCCCAGAAATGAAATCAGGGTCCCATTGTACTAGGGACTGGGCAGACACAGTAAGATACAGTCCCTGCCCCAAAGCATTTACAATGGAAATAGACAAGAGACACACAAGGTGGGAGGGGAAATGCAGACACAGAGGTAATAGGACTTGCCTCATGTCACACAGGAAGTCTGTGGCAGAGCCAGGAACAGAACTGCATCTGCCAAGACCCAGTCTGCTGCCTGACCCAGAAACCATCCTTCCACACAAAGCCAAATGACTTAAGCTCTTGTCCAGTACCTTAACCACACAACCATCTGTCCTCTCAATATAAATCCCATGTGCATGGCAAGATGAAAGAAAAACCAAAAAACTAACAAACCAAACCAAAAAACTATTTGGGAAAGGAAGCAGATTTCAATTTCTTCAGATTTCTTGAGAGATATTTCCCAACAGCAGCAATTATTAAAAAAAAAAAAAAAAAAAAAAAAAAAAATCACACAAACTGTTTTGACAATATCCTTTTAAATTACAAAAACAAACCAAAAACTATGAGCCAACATTTTTTTTTGCTTGTTTGAAAAAGAACAGTATTTAAGCCAAACATTTAATCAGATCTTAATGTATCACAAAGGGCTGCCAAACTTCTGCTGGATTCTGCCCTTTTGCAATGTGGCTTTTGCCCTCTGGTTTGTCGATCCACACTTCATAAATACAGGCTTAGTGCTGAGCCATTAAGATGGGGGTTAGAGTTATATACAGCTGCAAAGAATGTTATCATTTAAAGGGACATTGTCAACCTGAATGGTTTCACAGTTAGCTAATTTAAAATAATTCAATGTGTTGACAACTCTGCCTTTAAACAGAATGATCGGATATTTTTTAAAGTCATATCTTAAAAAAAAATGCATACAGATTTTGGTGTTTCCCTGATCATCTTTAGAAGTATCTTGCTGGGGGCCTAGGACTGCACAAATCAAACATGCCCCAAAGACATCAGTCCTTATTGACCCTTCCTTCCTTTCCTCTATGCACATGCCTGTCTGCTATCACTTCAGTTTCAGCCCTGTTGTTGCCATTGTCTAGACCTATTCTAAGAAAGGTTGGATAACACAAAGGATAAGGCACAGTTGGCTGGTCTGCACTAGAGCTTCCATCTTTGCTAGCACTGGTTGGAAGTTTTAGGGAAATATTGTAGTGTAGATATAGCCAGAGATGTATAATAGGTTGTGCTTTAGTGACTCAACCCACATTTGGTCAGATTCCATTCAAACTATATGCAATGATGTGTGGACCTCAAGATCTTTTTTTTCCTGTATGATGTCATTGTTCTAGTTAAGCAAAATGTTGGTTTCAGGGCAGCATTCACACTCTTAACACAGCCCCACTTTTAGAGGGCATCACACAATATGGCATGTGTGATGCTGGCAGACCAAGTGCCAGCTCTTGCCAAGGTTGTAGGCACCAGCTGAGCACTGAGAAATTCATAGCTGGAAGCCAGACCAGCTCGCCTGTTCAAGACAGGTGTTGGACTTGTAAAGATATGTTAAAGCATTTTGTAGAGTCTAAATGCTAAAGTTGCCGCATGCATTAAGCTTATTTGTAATGTCTGTAATCCCGCTATAAGGTACTATGAAAGTTTTGCTTTACTGTAATTGTAAAAATGCCTGCTCTGAACTTGTGAACCTTGGCAGGAAGAGTGGTTCCCCTGCCCATCAATAAGGACTATCAAGACTAAATGGGCCATTGTAGGACAAAATCTGTTGATTGTCCCATCCCCTCCAGGGCCGCCCAGAGGATTCAGGGGGCCTGGGGCAAAGCGGGGGAGCAGACATACTCACCGGGCGGCTCTCAGTCAGCGGCGGGTCCTTCAGTCGCTCCACATCTTTGGCAGCACTGAAGGACCCACCGCCGAAATGCCGCCGAAGACCTGGAACGACTGAAGGGCGCCCCACCGCCGAAATGCTGCTGAAAACCCGCACCACCGCTGGGTAAGTAAAAAGGTGCCTCTAGCTAGGAAAGGGATTCTCGGCCCATCGGTTAGGGCTCAGAAGAAGAAATGGTTCTCTCTTTGCTGTTTGGACTCTCACAATGCCTGGAGCCAAGAAACAAAAGACGAGATCCCCAGGATCAACCAAAGTTAGCCCTAAAAGACATTCAGTGAACAGATTAGTACATCTCTGTCACCTTTTGGAACCATAGACTGTAACTCATCTGTGCTTATATGTTGCCTGATTTAATCTGTAAATAATTCTCTCATTTCTTTTTCCGAGTTAATAAATCCTTAGTTTACTATAGGGTTGGCATTGGCTTTGGTGTGAGATCTATACATTGATGTGGGATAGGCAACTGGTCTCTTGGGACTGGGAGTAACCTGAATAAGTTGTGATTTTTGGTGTAAGTGACCATTTATCACTATATCCAGCCTGCCTGGGTGGCAAGACAGCCTGCAGTGTGCAAGGGGACCGTCTGTGACTCCATGGTAAGACTGTTACAGTGATCCAGGAGTTCACTGGGCTGGTGAAATCTAATTATAGAACATATCACTTGTTTGGGGTGTCTGCTCTCTCTTTTGAGAATCTGCCCTGAGGTTGGTACTGATAATTGTGAACCACACCAAGACAGTGTGATCTTCAGGACTACTGTGACCCCCTCACAGGGGTGCAAGTAAGCCAGTACGGGCCGGTACGGGGTACTGATACGAAGTGGCCGCCAGTACCAGCCTGTATGCAGCCAACTTTAACGTCGCTGCCTCTTTTGTCCCCCCCCCCCACTGGCAGGGCCGCCGATGAGGGGTGTGGGGGCAGCTGCCCTGGCGCTGGTGATTTAAAAGGGCCTGGGGCTCCCGGTCGCTGCTGCTGCTACTGCGGCAGCGGCTGGAACCCCGGGCCCTTTAAATCACCGCTGGAGCCCTGGGCAGTGCGGTCCAGGCAGCGCAGATGGGCTGGCTGGGGGATGCTGACCCCCAGCCCCACCCTTTCTGCCCAAGGCCCTGCCCCTTCCGGGGGCCCGGAGGTGGGCCCCCATATCGGTAAGTGCTTAATGTTACTTTCACCCCTGCCCCCTCAGGCAGTAGAATGAAGGTCATGGGAGCTGTGTGTGTGTGTGGGGGGGGCAGGGCTTCTAAAAAAATCAGGCCTTATTTACCTAAGCAGAGAGAGACCTGCTCTTGCCTTGAGGCAATAAGGGAGGAGTGGAAACACACTGCAAGTTTTACTCCAAATCTCCTTAAGTATTTGGGAGCTAATCTCCAAATGGAAATTTGCGGTGTGCTCTTTTGCTTGGCAGTTAATGACCACTATTAATAATTGTGTTTTAAAATGCGACTTTTGAATACACAACAAGGATTAGACAGATGGCTACCAGTAGTTTGCTAGTTCAGCATGCTTTACAGAATTAGTTCCATTTTCATATTCTAATTGATTACCATAAGCTACTTTGAATGTTGGAGATTTCTTAAATGGGATTCTTTTAAAAAGCACAATTTGGACATTAAAAACCATGCCTTAATGCATTCGATTCACACTGAGTATAAGATTAGTGGGGATGGGTCAACTTTGATACAATAAAGTGAACTCAGCTGTAAAACCCCCTGAAGACAGCTGATACTTTTTGCTCTTAACTTGCACATGTAGCAATGTGAATATTTGATTTGCTGCATTCATGTTAATCTAGACTTATTTCTGAAAATAAAATAAAATAAAATAAAATAAAATAAACCCACACACCAGGAGATGATTTTGTTCCTCTTTTCTGATGTGTTCAGTCAGTTCAGACTTGAATGAGCTAACAGTGATTGACAGAAAGAGGTGAGTCCTTACCCAAAAGGATAAAAACCAAGAGGAAACTTTGCAGGAGAAATAGCAATCCCTTTAAACTTACACTGCTTACTACAGGAGGCTCACAGCTTTCTAAATTGCAACTTGCACAACCACCAGAATGCATCTCTTATTACAACGGGAACTTCACTCTGTTTTCTAGGTAGGGATTGGCATCACTTGGCATCGATCTCAACCTTTACATTTGAATTCAGAACCCCACTGTTGAGCTGCGAGTTGTTCTGTATGCATTGCCAGACGGTGCCCGCAAATTACTGCAGTAGAATCACCCAGGTACCATTGTCTCACAGACACTACATGTAGGAACTCACCACGTTATCCTCTTTTAAATACATCTTTAGAACTCCCCTTTACTACACTGCCTCCAAATCACTGCCCTCTAGTACCAGTCAGACTGCTGACTATCTGTTACCACTGAGACTACTACTGTATGCACCCACACCTCTCTTCACTGTTGCCTGGTCCTTCCCTCTGCTTGTCTGCTTATTCACTGGTTGCACATTGTCTAAATCCTAGATTGGGATCTCTCCAAGACAAGGACTGTTATTTGTTTGTACAATTCCTAGCACAGTGAGTCCCTAAATCCCTCTTTGCAGTCCCTAAGTGCTAGTGTAATACACATCATTAATGACCATAATCATATGACCAACAGGTTCACAGTGAAGCTCATAGAAGCTGAGAGAGAGACAAGTAGTTTACTCTGCTGTTCCATATACCAAGTGGGCAGAGAGACATCGTGGAATTTAGCAGCAGCTGAGAAAGAAACGGATTAACCCTTTGAGCGCTACATCTGGCACACGTACAGGAAATGGAGACACAAAAATTTGGGTTCCGTACAAAAATTTCACAGACTTTAGAGATACCAATTAAATTAATGACCATGACATTCAGAACAAATAGAAGGAAAAACCTCCCCTCACAAAGCTAGATTCTGAGATGCCTCATACCACTGTGCCTGGACCACCGGGGGAGATCGGTCACAGCATGTGACAACAATAAGAGCCACAAGCCAGTTTTGTGTCTGTTGCATGGCTCTGGCCTCACAAGGGATTGTGGGTCAAAGCCAGGGCAACATCAGGAGTGTTCTGCCCAGAAATCATGTGTGCATGTGATGCAGCCAGATAACATTTGGGCTACAAGCTGAAATAATGCACCCTTCACCATACGAGGATTGTCTGTGTCTCTGCTGCCCTAATGTACCAGCCAGTGAAGATGGGAAACATCATCATCATTGGGCCAGTCATGACTGAAGACCAACAGCAAAGGAGTGTGTGTGGGGGGGACAGAGGTACACAGCTGGATTTTACAGGGGCTCATACAGCTGCTGGACCCTATGCCTCTGAAATACGTGCACACCTCTGAAACTGGCAAATATGGTTCGCGGATAATCCTGTCCTGTGACTGACTTATGTTTTCTGGCACTTATGTGCTGGAATCAGAGCACATTAATATAGGAGCAACTGAATAATTTCCAGGGATTCTGCCAGTATTCAATTATATGCACTTTTTGGTATACAAAAGTGAGGGTTGGCCCATAATATATAGATAAGCTGTGGAATTCACTGCTGCAGGAAATCTCTGAATTAGGTATTGAGTCTAGATCCTTGTAGCAGCTCCTTCTCAGTCAGTACACAGGGTATGACCGGGGAAAGATGGCATGCCTCGGACATCCAGGCTTCCCTGGTAATCCCTGACTGACATGATGCCTTGGGGATACTGGCAGCCAATGCTTATTCTGCTCTAACTGGGGCTGATGGACCAACCCAATGAAAAATAGCCTCTGAACTGGATGGGTACAAAGGTGGCTAGAAGCCAGTTTGCTATCCCTACCCTCAGATACACTGAAAGCTAATTGGCAACAGCTGAGACGTTGGCCCTCTGTGCATAAATTTGCTCGAGATCTGCTTTTAATCATTAGTTTTGAAATCTAGTGTATTTGCACTGATTTCTCACATTTGCTGGAGAGATGTGAGAACTGGAGGGAAATCTTTTCCAGGAGGTGGTAAAAGAATACAAAGCATGTTAACACTGGATCTGGAAGGGAAATTTCCAGCTCAAATAAATATACCCAGGATAGCTCCGATTGAGCCAGTGAGCTAAAAAGAGCCATGCAGCCATGGCAGTGTGAGCAGTGGAATGGGCTCACCACCCTGAGCATGTACCTAGGGTTTCAGATTGGACTGTTCTGTCTTGCCACCTATCCAACAGCAACACTGCTATTTTTAGCATGCTAGCTTAATCAGAAAGAGAGTGGCTATGTCGACCCGAGCTGGAAATTATACCTCCAGGTCCAGTGTAGACAAACCCTCAGTGACATATACTCTGCTGCCCTTTGCCTGGGACATTTTTCTCTGGAAGGAAACCAAGGAATTGTGTGAATTAGGAACGGAACTTTATAAGAGATAAAATTCATCAGCTGTGATGTGTTTCCCCCTCCGCTTCAGCAGTGATATGAAATTAAGACATAAAACAGCAGAACACATTTTTGTCTCATCTGGTAATCAAAGAGAAGACAAACCTGTGGCACATTTTGATATTCAGCATTTCAGGGAAGGTTTTTGACTGCACTAGGAGGGCTCCCTTTCAAGTCAGAAGTTAGAGGAGCGAATGCCAAAGCTGTGAAGGTTTCCTATGAAGTAGGGCTAGAAGCTGTTCAATATGCATCACAGTGCATAAAAGGGTCTATCCCACTGCCTCAGCTGGAATTCCACTTTGGTCTATTGCATACAGCAGTTTGGTGTAAATAAAAGAAACTGTTGCTTTTTTATTGATGTATTTGGTTCTTTGGGGAAGGACCTATCTTTTTGTTCTGTGTTTGTACAGTGCTTAGCACCGTGGGGTCCTGGCCCATGACTGGGGCAGGTAGGAGTTACTGCAGTACAGATAAGCAACAATTTGTTGTATGACAGTACTGTTAAGAACATTAAATGTGTAACTTCAGGTGGCTCAGGGAACAGGTAAAGGATCAAAGCTTTTTACCTCTGGGCTTCCAGTCCTGTCCAATTAATGATGCTGCGCTTGGCTGCTGACAATCATGCGGCCAATGTCTTCAAATGGGGTTTCTCTAATGACCCATGATGTAGATGTGGTCAACTTCGGACTGTGTCGCATATCCTTGATGAGTGCCGGCTGAGTTACTTTGATGGCAGGCTACTGGTTCTTCACCTGGCTGATAACGATGCTATCAAATGGCTGGGCACACTGTGTATACGCAGAGAAAGGGCCAGATTTTTAAAAGTATTTAGGCACCTAAAGAAGCAGTTAAGCACCTATTGGGATTTTCAATAGTACCTAGGCACCTAAAGGCCATGGGAGCTTTGGAAAATCCAGTTAGGTGCCTATCTACATCTTTAGGCACTTAAACACCTTTAATAATCTGGCCCTACAAGGCCAAAAGTTGTTACCATCTGAATAAGCTGTTGGGTAATCTATGGGAAAATCCAGCTCGTAGTAGACAAGAGCTGGCTCCTGCCCTATATGCTGGCTGGTCTTCAGATGGTCACTGGAGGATTCCTTTTCGCTTAGAGGAATCCTCAAGTGGCAGAGACATGCCAAACCCTCCTGAGGCAGGGAGTGGGGCTGGGGAACAAGCGGAGCGGCTAGAGAGTTGCTGCACATCCCGGCGCCAGAACAGTCAGCAGCGCCTAGACTAGCTGCCAGACAGTCTCAGGAGTGAGGGGCACAAAAGGAAACCTTTGCATCCCTCGACTTTCTTTCACTGACTGCTACTTGCCTGCAATTGAGGCTCTGGCCCCCGGTGTCTGCATGACAGGAAACCCACGACTGACACCTTGGCCTCAGCTTCGGGCCATGGACCAATGCTCATTCACTGTGTGTTCAGGAAAGCAACCAAAGAGGATGGAGCTAGACTGTTCTCACTGGTGGCAGATGACAGAACAAGAAGCAATGGTCTCAAGTTGCAGTGGCAGAGGTTTTAGGAAACACTATTTCACTAGGAGGGTGGTGAAGCACTGGAATGGGTTACCTAGGGAGGTGGTGGAATCTCCATCCTTAGAGGTTTTTAAGGTCCGGCTTGACAAAGCCCTGGCTGGGATGAATCAGTTGGTGTTGGTCCTGCTTTGAGCAGGGGGTTGGACTAGATGACCTCCTGAGGTCCCTTCCAACCCTGATATTTTATGATTTTATGCTTCTAATTAGGAGTTAGATATTCAGGAAGTGGAGACGCACCACAACCAAACCCTGCAAATGATCCGTGAGGATCTGGAAAATGGAATGTACAAATATGATTCAAAGTGTAGAATAACTTCAACTGGGATAGGATTTACTGATTAAACCCCTTCACAGAATGGGCCCCTAGCCAGTGATTCGAGAAGACTAGCCAAACCAAATACCAACCACAATAAGAAAACCATTAACTATTCAGCATTTGGAATAGTATTTCTTTTTATGATGGCCTGTCCTGCAGTTCTTATCATTTCACAGAATGACAAAGGTAGTTTTTAGCAGCAGTTTCACCATATGAATATTAATAGGCGTTTGAGTAGACAAATCTCAATGGCTATACTTCAGCCTTCCATAACAGCCATTCCAAACTCCTTTAAAATGAAAGGCCATTTACAGAATGAAACACATTGCATTGTGAAATATTAGTTTCTTATACTTCCAGTAAACAGCAAAGTAAGTAAAAAGCACAATGTGGTAGATGGATTTTCTATCAGAGTGTGCTGTTCTCTATTAAATTCTACAGAAATCAATCTGAAATCTAGTTCAGCCTAGTAAAATTAGATCTAAAACTATTTAATTTTGTTTCCAGAGTGTTTTTCTCTTCTGATGCCTAGCCTGGGGACACAGAGATAAAATACCTTGCATTACTATCAGTGTATGTGTACCTCCGTCTGCATGAGGATTACACAGTATTAGGTATTTTCTAAGTGATCTGACTCTGGCTAGAAAGTGGCAGTTTACAAATAACATGTTTTTGCACACTTCTTACCTTATTTGAGCATTCTTTTTAAAATATTTTCATTTTGCATTCTGTGCAGTTTGGGAATAAAATGACAAGTGAGCATTTTTTTCCTTTTCTTTTTGGGGGGCAGACCCTTTCTAAAGCAGACAGAGCACATGAGCAAACAATTGTTAAAAAGCCATTGCTGCTCCAACCTCTGCAAGTAACAGCTGTGCCATAAACAGTAAAAAAGGGACAGTAGCTTTATTAAGCACATAACAAAGGGGCATAATTAACACTACTTAATATCATGTGATTGTGAGCCAGTTGAATATCAATCAGTGTTAGGGAAGGGCATCTGTATATAGAGAGCAGGCAAATAACTACATAATTACCCTACCTGCGGTAACTACTTTGATCAATGTTAGGGTTGACCAGGCTAATCTTGGAATCTCTTCTTCACATGGTTGTGTTGTCATATGAATTTGCACTGTCTGCATTAAACTGCTTTAGTTAAATTGGTTCAACCTCTTGTGTGGACAATCTTAATTTGGTTTAAGGCTCCAGGCACCAGCGAAGGAAGCAGGTGCCTGGGGCGGCCAATAGAAAGGGGCGGCACGTCCTGATCGGCGGCGGCACTTTGGTGGCAGCTCAGTCGGGCTGCTCTAGATCGGTGGCGGTGGGTCCTTCACTCACTGTCTTCCACTTCGGCAGCAGCTCGATCGGGTTTGTCTTTTTTTTTTTTTACGCCGCTTGGGGCGGCAAAAAAGCTGGAGCCGGCACTGAGTGTGGCTTATTTCAGGTTAGTTTAAACCTGTTCCTAATCAAATTAAACGAATGTGAAATAAGGCTGCCTTAAACTGAAATGAGTGTCCACACAAGCTTTTAATATCAATTTAACTAAATTGGTTTAAAAACACATCTTAAGCTCAACCAATGCAACTCTGTGTTTAAACAAAGGCCATGTCTACACTATAGGGACTAGATCATCAGAGCTATGGTGCTGTCGCTATGCTGGCAAAACCCCCCAGTGTAGACGCAGCCTACAGCAACAGAAGGGGTTTTTCCATTGCTGTAGGAACACCATCTCTCCATGTGATGGTAGCTAGGTCAATGGAAGCATTCTTCTGCCTATATAACTATGTCTATGCTAGGGGTTAGGTTGCATAGCTCTACTCCCAAACCTGCCTTCCTGGAACAATAGGACAGTTAAACAACAAATTGATTCCACAGGCAATGAAACCCATTCAGAAGGCATTGCTCCAATTTGCAAGGGCCAACACCACTCAGTCGTTCCCCCAGGATAGCCATACTAGTTCAATTCTAGACTTCCTGTCAGTCTGCGTGAATGACATTGTATGTCTCACTGTAAACTTTTTGAAGTAGGGACCACTTCTCTCTTTATGTGTATAAAGCCTACACTAATAACACTCAAATAATGATACACGTAAAGAATAATAATAAATGGGGAAACAAGAAAACACTCCTCAGATAAATGGTGAGGGAGCAGATGGGATGCATTTGGAGGGAGAAGAGGCACCAATTACTCCATGTGATGTGGTTTACGGATCCCTCACTAAGATTAAAGGAATTATGGAGCAGCACTGGGCCAAGAAGGCCTCACCCCTCAGCAACTGTACAGCATGCTCCAAATGTAGGACCTGCTTAAAATGTAACTCTGGCAATCAAGTGGGAGAGAGTGAAGGAGAGATTGTCTACAGGAAAGAAGCCAGTTAGTACCTTCTGGGACAGAGGAATTCACAGAGGAAGGACCTGGACTGTGGGTAAGGTCCAACCAGGCATCCAGGGCCTGACCCCAGTTTTTTCTTTCCCCTTCTCCCTGACAAGGGGGAAATCATTGAACACCCCCAAAAGGAGGTGGGAAGCCCCAACTGACTATCTGAATCACTGAGACTTCTTGAACAACAAATAGAAGTTTGGAGCATGGTCACAACCCAAGAGAGCACTAATGGGTGAGAGGGGAGGGTAGAAAGTGGTCATGGGGAAGCTGGTCTGAGGTATCAACTAGAGGGGACAGAAACACCCCCCACCCTTTCTCTCTTGGGCCATGGGCCAGAACCTGATGGAGAGGTAGGGCCCAGGGCCCCCTACCCTTCCCTATCTTTCTAGTTCAACTGGGGGGGGAGGAGGAGGAGGGATCCGGAAAAGAACAGGCTGGCCACCAGGGCCTCAGATTGCAAACAAGGCCCCCCAGGACTTTGGAAACTGTTGAACCATGGCCTGATGGCCCCTAAGTGAACCCCACTACACTCCTAATGAGTGGACAAGTATTTGTTTCACTCTTTAAAAGGCCACTGTTCTCATTGTTTAGAATGTAATTTGACTGACACAGGCATTATGCTGTCAGAGACTGGAGGGTATCAGCTGGATAAAAGTCGCCTTTGCTTGTCTAGTTTCCCAAAGGTATTATTTACTAACTTGTAAAATAGACTTTTAGCATTGTATTTTCCAAGCTACCTAAGGGACTTGGATGTCCAATTCATACTGTTAAATGATTAGGCTACCCGTGAGAAATGGCACCTTTCCACTACTTGCCAATAGACCCAGTTGTGGGTAGATGACTCCCTGCCATTGCATTTGCAGATCATTTCCGCTCTGATTGGTATAGTTTTCATGCAAGAAATTGCTAGTTACTATTTGTGTGCTATGTAATGATTGTATTGCTTCAGAAAGGAACAGTAAGCGATTAGTGATTAAAGGCTCTCAGTTTAATCCCCTATCTACTACAAACCAGGAAGGTATGACCTCTCTCTGTCGTATTTTTGCAATAATGCATATTTAACCCTAATCCAGTCTTGTCATGACCTTTTCTTTAACATGAGAGAATCTTCTGCTGCTCATTCTTTTAAAGGACGGAATGTTAATGGTTTTACTGCTAAATTCTAGACATATTTTTAACATGGAATGTAAAACTGTTAAGAGCAAACAATTACTTTACAGGTGTTGGAAGAACATGAAGCTATAACTTTGTTGGACTATTCTAGGCTAGATGATTGGCCAGATCCTCAGATAGCGTAAGCTTCAAAAGAGCTGTGCTGATTTATTCCAGCTGAGGATCTGGTTCTTAATAGTTATCAATGCTCTTGTCCCAGGTTGCAGATTCTCTGGAAGTTTTAGATTCTTTACCTTTTGATTATGAGAGTCTACTAACTGGTTGGATTTATTTTTGCAAATCACACTGCTTCTATCTTTACTCATCATGTCATCAGATGGCTGCAAATCTGTTAATTAACAGAAGCAACAAGAGAAACGTTTGCAAAGCTTTACAAAGAGTTAAATTTTCAGAGCGATGCATAGGAAGTTTGACACCTTACTCCCATTAACAATAATAATGGAGGCTGTACATCTAACTCCTTCTGCACAGTGCTGACAACATACCCTTGAAAGTTAGAACCGTCTAATAATTCTCCAAAGATCAGGTAGTTTAATTTCTGTGCCACTACTTCTATGCTGGCATTTTTATGGGGATCCCAGAAGTACTGCATGTCAGAGTTCGCACCTTCAAGGATGGCAGTGCTTTGGAGTGATTTGAGATTGACGTAAATAAAGAGGAGGAACTCCACTGCTTGCCCATATGTATTTTATATAAAGTTTTTCAGTGCAAGGCTACAGTTTAAATGACAACGTTGGGTTGGGCTGGTAGCTACAGTTAGTTGACAGTATCATGTGCATCAGTGCATTGCTCCTGAGTGTGAATTGCAGGGATCCCAGGTTCTTACTTCCTAAGCTGGTGGAGAGCTGAGAAGGCTGAAAAAGTGAGGTATGCAGTGAAAAAGAAGTATGACGAATAACAACTACCTAATATGTAATCTGAAAACATCACTGATGGACTCTCTGGGGGAGTCCTCCTTCCTGGAGGACTGTCATAACGATGGATAACAGAAAATTTAGGGATAGGAGAGACTAAGTTATCTTGTCCAATCCCTTGTGAATGTAGGTCTGTAACACTGACAGACCCTAGTGGACAGGATTGGACATTACTCTTTCTCTGGTCTTGGAACCACTAGATGGGACAGGAGGTGTGTGGGTTACATGCTTCCCCTATCTGAGGAAGTGCAGCCCGAGCTTCAGAGACTTCCCAGTTTAAACCCCAGATGAGCCCCCACTTGTAACACTGACAGACCTTGGTCATTGGTGGGCAGGATCAAACCTGGGACCTCTGGAACTAAAGGCATAAGCCTCTACTGCATGAGCTAAAATCCTGTTAGCTAAGGGGGCAGAGCAAACACATTTTTCTCTCTCTCTAAGTGTCTCAATGCTACTAGATGGGAAGAACACCACATCCAGGAGGTGTGTGGGTTACATGTGCTCTCAGTATGAGCACGATTAGTCATATTGCTCAAGAATAAATATACTAGAAGGAATATAGAGGGGAAAATCTAATGAACATCTTAGATATGTATATATTGTGGCAGAGCCTTGTATACCTTGTCCCCAGGTTTATGCTAGCCTCAGTGGCTCACTGCGACCCTCCACGTAGCCCTTCTCTCTCTAGGGCCAGGGTTACAGTCTACTGAGCCCTTTTCATCATAAGTCAGCAAGGAGGTTGTTGAGAACTCCCACAGTCTCTGTTGTCTCTAGGGCTTATTTCAGAACAGTTTAGCCTCCTATCCTGACAGGGGCTTGTCTTCCCTTCCCAGGAGGTGTTTCTGTAGTGGCAGGTTGGGGGGAACCCAGGCCTGCCCTCTACTCTGGGTTCTGGCCCAGGGACCCTAATGGTAGCAGCTGTTGGCAGCCAACCTTTCACTGCCAGAGTTGCTATATTTCCCTGGCCCAATTCCCCACTGCTCTCCTGCTTCTCCCTTACCTTAGGGCTCCCTTACTGATGGTTTGAGGGTATCTTCATTAACCAGCCCTTCAGCCACACTTTCTCTACTCTGGCTCTCCCCAGCCTGACTGGAGTGAGCCCTTTTATAGTATCAAAAGGGCCTTAACTAGAGTCAGGTGTTCACATTACCTTAATGGCCTCACCTGACTCTTTGCAGGTTAATTGGAGTCAGGTGTTCTCATTAGTCTAGAGCAGCCCCTGCTCTGGTCAGGCAGGGAACAGAAAACTGCTAATCCACTGGCCAGTATATCTGCCTTCTACTACTTTGTTGTACCCAACTGGCCTGGGTCTATCACAATACTAATGCAAGAAGTGTGGGGACTAAACAAGGAGGACTGGAAATATTAGTGCATAACCACAATTATGACATAATTGGCATCCCAGAGACTCGGTGGGATAATTCACATGGCTGGAATATTGGTATGGAAGGGTGCAGCTCGTTCAGGAAGGACAGGCAGGGAAAAAGGCATTGCCTGGTATATCAAAGATGTATACATTTGCACTGGAGTTGAGACAGAAGTGGAAGGCAGACCTGCTGAAAGTTTCTAGGTAAGGATAAAAGAGGTAAAAAAACATGGGTGATGTCATGGTAGGGGGTCTACTACAGACCACCTAACCAGGAAGACAAGGTGGATGAGGCATTTTACAAATAACTAAAAAAATCATCCAAAGAACAGTGATGGGAGACTTCAACTACCCAGATACCTGTTGGGAAATAATAGGGCAGAGCACAGATTATCCAGCAAGCTCTTGGAAGGCACTGGAGACAACTTTTTTATTGCAGAAGATGGAGCAAGTGACTAGGGAAGAGGCTCAGTTGTATCTTTTCAGTGCTAGTTACACTCCTTTGGGCAACTCTGAACAATTCCTCTCCTTTGATGTTTATACACTTCAGACATAGTATATGTAGATAATTACTGCCTTCAAGGAGGGGGAAATTTCATAGGCCAGGTACTATCTGACTTCATGGAGCCCAAAGTCCTGTCCATTGTTTTCCAGATTAGTGCATTCAAGAAGGACCCCTCAGAAGGAGTAGCCACAAATAAAAGGCAATAGAACTAGGAAGATATCATGTTTGATAGTACTGGAGATGAGCAAAATCCCAAATTAACCCCTGAACAGCCACTTTTTAAGTTTGTCTCCTTTAAGAGAGTAATTTCCTGACATCACCCAGTGGGAAAATATGAGCCTGGGCCACAACACTAGAATTTAATTATCTTTGGACTGAGTCCTGTTTTTCATGGTTTTGCTGTACAGTGTATGTTAAAAGGAGGAATGTAAAACAGAGGGAAGTCCCTAGTTCTCATAATTGTTCTGCCACTGATTCCCTATAGGGCCTTGAGCAAGTCACTTTGCTTCTCTAGCCCAGATGCAAAATAGGGATAGTACTAACTAATTATTTAACTCACAATGGAATGTGAATTAGTACGGTACCATGATCTGAACAAGTTCAAAACTATATAATATGCCATGCATTTAATTATTATTCTTATAATTCTTATTCTTGAGAACATGACCTATGAAGGAAGGTTGAAGGAATTGGATTTGTTTAGTTTGGAAAAGAGAAGACCGAGAGGGGACATGATAGCAGTTTTCAGGTATCTAAAAGGGTGTCATAAGAGGGAGGGAGAAAACTTGTTCACCTTAGCCTCTAAGGATAGAACAAGAAGCAATGGGCTTAAACTGCAGCAAGGGAGGTCTAGGTTGGACATTAGGAAAAAGTTCCTAACTGTCAGGGTGGTTAAACACTGGAATAAATTGCCTAGGGAGGTTGTGGAATCTCCATCTCTGGAGATATTTAAGAGTAGGTTAGATAAATGTCTATCAGGGATGGTCTAGACAGTATTTGGTCCTGCCATGCGGGCAGGGGACTGGACTCGATGACCTCTCGAGGTCCCTTCCAGTCCTAGAATCTATGGATCTATTAATCTATAAATGAGTACAATGTTTGCTCCTTCTCAAACAGGCTGTGGTACAGTTCAGGGAAAAGTGGCCACAACAAATGAATTACAAAAGGAAAATCCCCCCCAAAGTTCTTTAATGTTGCAGTTTGATAAGGACATTCTAAGATTCGACAAGAGTTGAATAGCTCTTTGAGCTGACAAAGGGGATAGCCCATTCTTGGCTTCCCTGCTGCAATGTCCATAAAGCTCAATTATATTTATAACTTCACATTAAATTAAATGTTATTTTACACAAGCACTTAAAAGTCTACTAAATATCCAATAACAGTTTTCTTTATTCCCTCGTTAGCAGCTGTCACTGTAACAGTACTCACACAAGCACCAAGTTGATTTAGTGCATTGATTTGCAGCTGGCATAGCCCTCCCTTCTTGAAAAGAACTGATTAGCTTAGCAGGAAAGCACCACTTACTTTTTATTGTTTTCTTTTCTGCTCATCTCCCTACAAGAACAGCATAACAGTGACCTCCGGATTGGGTTGCCTATTTTGTTCAAACCCAGATTCTGCATTTTAGAGGACTAAGAGCATGTGATGAGAATCCCAACTAAAATAGATTTTTTTCCCCCCACCACTTACAGTAGCAGCTGATAGGAAACTAGGACCTCATGGCTAGCTCGAAAGCTCCCTCCAGAGCATGTCACTGCTGCTTCATGCATTGACTCATGGGCAAACCTACAGTTATGGAGCGATTGCCATACAGTGTATTGAATAAATTTCTCCTGCACCTCGAATATTCTGTGTACAGAGGCTACTTGGAAACTCTTGATTCAGCAGTTAAACCAATGATTAGTTGGAGCACAGTATTGCTAGCATCTGAAGTAAAAGCAGTGGGAGCTATTGAATTAGTAATTATTTTTCCTAGAAGTCTGGTTCACAGTAGGAGAACTTAAAATGATTTGGAGTTCAATTTGGCTTGGATAAGCCTCTGGAATTTCATGGGCCAGACCCTCAGCTGGTGTGAAACTGTGTAGATCCACTGAAGTCAATGGGCCTATGTAGATTCATACCAGCTGAGATCAGTGGCAATATATTGATTTACATGAGTTAATCCTATGATCCTATAAACTTAGACTATTCACACTTCTTAGTTCTTCAAGATTATGATGAGAACTGGTCAAGAATGCCATAAGAACAAACCTTTTAGTGGGATTTTGACATTTCCAATCCCATTTCCACCTAGAAACAAGAAGTGAAAACAAATTGGGGGTAGATGAAGGAGGAAGAAGCTCAGAAATACAGATCAGGGCCATTTCTGGAAAGGGGGAGGAGGAAGGGGATAATTATTTCCTGCCCACCTCCATCCTCCCCAAAACCATTTCATCCACTGCTAATTATGAGTCTTTTGGACTCCTCATACATAACAGAGATGAAGAACCTCAACCCAGACTTTGCTTCATTAGAGGCTCCATTAGTTCAACTAATAGCTGGGGCAGCACCTGTATATATTTATCACTTCTCTTTTGAACTTAGCTAGAGATTGAAAGACAGCTCCCAAGTTCTGTTCTTTCATTTGAAAGCACCAAAAATATCTCAAGCATCTTTCCCTCAGGCACAGAAAATACCCCTGAGTACGGAAAATGTATAATTTATAGTCTTCAAACATATTTAGTTGTATGAATCATATACTGAATATATATGTCTTCTCTTACTAGCCAACTTAACTCCTGCCATGACAACAAAGCAAATCTTCTTTTCCAGTGAGGCAGAAGAGACTTCACTATGATCTACACAGACACAAAACTGGATTATTGGTAGCTAATGCAACCCTAGTCAGTGAGGAGTCTACATCTGACATGTGGACTGGATGTACTGTACGACAGCTCTCTCCTGAGCCAGAATAAACATGTTTCACATCACACAAGCACCTCCTTGTGAAAAATGGACTTTTTGCGGCTCCATCAAATTCAGGCTTCTAATACTCTCACCTTCAAGACCTTTCACAACTCTGCCCCCCGCCCTATTGTCATATCTCGTTTACTTTGCCAATGGTGGCAACCTTTCATACCCATTGTCTGCTCCTCCCACAAGCCTCTCCATACTTTCGTCCATGAAATGCCCGCCCTGAATTAATCTGGAAGGCCACTACCCCTTCCTCCTTCATGTCTATCTGTTTTAGGGTTTTCTACAGTACTTGTTACCATAGAATCAAAGTGCTTAGCCCTCCTATATATGGAGCTATGAGGGTATAGGAATCACTTCCCCTAGCACTGAAATGCAGCCACCTCTGGAAAGCTGCAGATAGTTACCAGTTCACTATAACAATACAAGCAGTTCAGAACAGTAAGTGAGAATATTGAATCTGTCTTAAACACAAGGGGAAATACAGGGAGGCGGACTGTAATTAGACAGGTTGGAATTTATCCGAGCGGGTAACATGAAGGGTAGCAACCCTACTCTTGCTAAATATACCATGGGCTTTTAAAATGATCACAAGTGGCCAGAACCTCAGCTTTACATTGACTTCAAAAGATGGAACCTTCTATGCATTTAATGTCCACAGGCTAATGGCAACACAGCAGATTTTGTAATACTTGGGATGCAGTTTAGCCACTTGAAGATCCAGTTGCTTTTCTATCTAAATTCTAGCCTCTAAATTATAACCGCGAATCATCAGTGTAAGTGAAATAGTAACAAACAACAGTAACCCTGGTCCTCCAGGCTGCGACCAATAAAAGCCTGTACTAATCCACTTAAAGTGCCAATCATTACTTTGTATTTTGTACTATCCTGGGCTATATATCTAGTCATCGTATTCACCAAGGCATAGTTTGGCCTCCAAGTGTATTGATTAAAATATGTCAGATCCTTATACTTGGTAAAGATATTGTAAACTGACACTAAACTAAACGTCTTTCTTGAACCATCTCTCCTGACTAAAGAATGTCAGTCTTCACGGAGAACACCCTACCAGTGCCAATGAGTACATCTGAGCTCATGTAGAGTTGTATCTCAGTCACAGGGCTAGCTCCTCAGCTGCTGTACATCGGTATAGGTCCATGAACGTCAGTAGTGCTAGACTGACTTACACCAGCTGCTGAATATCTAGCTCATACAATCTATAAGCTGAGATGGTCCCAAATGCTTCCCACTGTCAGAATGGTGTAAAGGGACCATAAGCTGTACATAGAGGTGATTTTTTGATTCAGTGGCAGTTCTGTAAAATCACAATAAATAAATAAATAAATACATTCTGTTTGGGTTGAACCAAACCTGAACTTTTAATTTTTTTTTGGCAAATTGAAAAAAAGTCCATTGTGGTTCTGTTCTAGAGTGGGGATTTGAATCTGGGTCATTGGGTCCTAAATCACCAGGCTAACGCTTAGAGATGTGCGTAGAGGGGGAGCAACACCACCACTGCTGCCAACTCCTCCGCCGCATTTGGTGAACGGCCACAACAATTTGTGTCAAATCCATGAACAGTTTTTGGTTGCTCAAAACTGCATTTTTTTGTTGAATAAAATATTTATCTGGAAAATGTCACCCAGTTCTAGGCATAAGCTTTCTGGGGCCGGGACCGTTATTTACTATACGTTTGAACAGTACTTAGCACAATGAGGCCCCAGTCTGATTGATGCCTCTGGCCACTGCCACAATGTAAATGTTAAATAACTGACGATTACTATCATTTTTATTACTTAGAACAGGGAATAGGAGCTATGTTTGTTTTATAGCATGCTAGTTTGAATTTAGAATCCCAGGCACTGCAATCTACTTAGAGTTATGGGATCATAGCTATAGTGCCATGGGAAGCACTATGTTTATTGACCTTTCCATGGCATTTGATACTTCAGAACATTCAAAACCCCAAGGAAACTGAAACCCTTTTGCCTTGGCTGACACTTAATGGATAGATTTGCTTTTTATTTATTAATTTAAATAAATGAAACATAAAAAGATGGCAATTTGTCTCCAGAAGTAGATGTACAGTAAATCTCAAGTGAGCAAAGGTTGAGGGGAAGGGTTCTTTCAGGGATCTCTTTCAGGCTCTAGTGTGTTTTTAGTCTCTATAAATGGTTTACAAGCTATATGCAGTTGTGTCTAGCACTGATGATTTATATGCAAACAGTCTCATTGCTTGTTCCTAATGCAGTAGGTGACAAAATTTACAAGCTGCAATCTGATTTCAGCAACATCTCTAAGTGACTTATTAGCAAGAATATATTTCTTGAATAAAACCCTCCTCAACTCCTCTAGTAGAAGCAATAAACTCAAAGCCCTACTCTCTGTGGCCCCAATCCTGCAAACCGATGCACATGGCTGGATCAACTTGTATACGTTTTTAAAATGTCTAGAGCGATGGAACTGCATGTCTTGTGGCTGGAACTGGGAGAATTACTTGTTGCTAAAGATTAGTTCAGTGGCATACTTTTTTTTTCTGTTTGCAATTTTTCTGCAAACAGACTTTCATTTTTCCAAATGTATTTGTCATATGAAATTGTTCAAATGTGCTAGGCAAACATATTTTACCATATGCAAACTAATTGCTTTAACTGTTCACTACCCATGCTGTGTAACTGGTCACCTAAGTCATACAGTATTTTTTTTCATCCCTGGCTAGATGACTGATATGTTGAAATCAACAGGAAGAGGAAAGCTTCCATGATATTCTTCACAAAAACACACATTCACATAACTGAATATTCTTTCAAACAAAAACAAACAAAAAATAAAATAAAAAGCTCACGTGAATATATACTTACAGAGTTTTTTGTTATTGGTTGCAAGAATATTCTTGGAAAGTGAGTTTTACAATTATGTGAATATGTGTTTGTGTTAGCTAACAACACACTCTTTTTTCCTGAGTGGAGACAAGGCCAGAGAGTTGAAGGAGCAAATGAGCACTGAAACAGAACTATCCTCTGATCCTGAAAAGTGTTCCCTCCAGATCAAATCTGAGACACCCCTGAGGAACAATGTGTCATGCCCCACAGGTCTCAAACTGAGGTCTTCAGGGGGATCATGATGCTCTAATCCTCCACTCAACAGCTTGTTGGCTTTAGTTAGAACTGGGACTCCTTGAAGCCCAGCTCAGATAGGCAGCTCTACCTCTGGTCCTCGATTGGTGGAACACTGGAGCTCCTAATTAGCCTCTTCCCCCTATGTAAGCCAGAAGGAGGAACAAGATGTTGTTTGTATAGCTGGGCTCTGCCCTGCTTCAAACTACTCACCCAGCGCTACCTATACTTATCTGGTAGCATAAAGCACAATTATCTGTGGCTACATCATGAAATATGGGGATGTATTTGTCAGTATAGCTTCTGAGAATGACCTTCCAGGAGTAATGTCACAGTATCAATGAATTAACTGGCCAAAGCCACAACAGCCTTTGAAGAAATAGTGATCCTGAACAGTGGTGTAGTCGAACCAAAATGCTGTTCCAGTACTACTGCAGCAGCCCTTCTCAGTCTCTTACTCCCCACCCGGCTGCACGCCCTGATGCTGCTCCTCTCAGTCTTTCTCCTGCCTGGCTGCAGCTTGGACATTCCCAGGGGTGGGGGGCTGCTGTGCACGGAAGCCCTAGGCAGCAGAATCCCTGGGCATAGTGCTTCTTCAAGCCTATGGCTAGGATGCTTGGTGGCAGCCCCATCTCCCAGCTGCTCCTCCTGGCTCCAGCTGCGAAGATATAGATGGAGGAGCCACCATGCTGACTGGGCTGCTCTGGGCCCTGAAGCCACTGCTGACATCCAGGGATCTCCCCATTTCAGGACTGGGTCGTGGATGGCCTGTGGGCATGGAATGAGGAACCTAGTTCCGGGGTCAAACATCAGAGATCAGTGTGGGACCAGGGCAGGTCAAAACTGCAAAATCAGAGTCCACTATCAAATTAAGAGTGTGAGGTGAGACTCGGGGGTGGGCTGGTGTCTTTTACCGGGGGTCAGCAAAAGTCTTAAGCCAGAGAGAGTGGATCAGGCTCAGAAGTCAAGCCTAGGTTGAGAGCATGGAGTCTGGGATCAAGGCAAGTCACAGCAAGAAGCGGCAAGCAGTGTTTAAGGCAGAAGCACTCCAGAGATCTTCATTGCTCAGACAACTCTCAGAAATGGCTTCTTGGTTTATATGGAGAGTGCCAGCCAATCAGGGAATCACAGAGGGCTGTCGCTCATGCCCCTTAGGGTGGGACTTCCTGCAGGGCTTAGCTTCTCAGTTCTCCTTGGTGGTTCCCCTGCATGGGCCCCTGGTGGTGAAGATGAAGCAGCACCTATCTCGAACCCCACAGACCCCAGTTCTAGGTCCATGGTTTCTTACCCCTCCTGGCCAGAGCAGGGACCCTAGACATGTGGCATCTACAGTATGCGTCTGAGTGGTGGCAAAGCCAACACAAGCTGTTGCATTGGTGAGTGAGCATCCCACTGAGCCCCAACCCTTCAGTGACAGGTAAAGGGAAGGTAGCTGAGGTGTCTTTGAAATTTAAGCCAGGAGCTGGAGGCATCACTTTCCAGGAGTAAATGGGAGAAACATTCCTGGGACTCCAGGTCCTGCTGGATTAATTGTCTGGGGAAATGTGACCTGGACAATAGTTGTACTCCCCTGGCCCTTACATCCTCCATCACCCTCTGCACTGGACACTGCTAGTCTGAGCCCTTAAGCAGCCTCCATGCTTTGCCCTAAAACCCCCTCTGCCATCCCCCAGCCTCATTCCTTTGCTCTCTGCCCCTTTTAGTCAGTGGCTTTCCAGTACCTTCAGATTTAGGACTACACCACTGTTCCTGAACTAACCCGGGTTGACACATTTGTAACACTGACATCCTTGTAAGCAACATTGTGTTATTTATTATTAAAGATTTATACTGTGATAGTGGAACCACGCTGTCCTCGGCACTGTATGAACATATAGTAAATGGCAATTTTGACTCAAAAAGCATATGCCTTAAAATATTCTATTATGATACAGTAGCTGTAATAAAATCATCATCATTATTAGATAGATTATAATAAATAAGATAGTTTTTATATGCTAATATGAAGCAGCACTCCTTTTTAAGTGCAGAGGGAGGTAATTTTGCAACTTTTCCATTGCGGACTATGCTGACAGCAGCTTTTCTGTAACATTTTAATCTGAATGATACTATCTATAACCCTTTGTGTAGATGTGTCCTTTCAATGTACACCATTGTCAACAGCAAGATGCAGTAGGCTGGTTCCTCTAATAAAAGAGTGACTTACAAAAGAGCTAGCCTGAGTTGAAGTTTTCAAAGCCAACCAAGGGGTTTAGCCACAGATCTTCTATTCATTTTAGTGGAATAAATATGTCTGAAATCCCTTGCACTGTTTTAAAACATCTCAACCATAATCTGGTTCCAGTCACCCTATAAGAATAAAGCTGACAAGGTTACCAAAAGTTATTTCTCTGTCACATGAAAGGGCTGCTATCTGCTGACCTTAGTGGATATGTTTACAGTTCTGATTCAAATGAGGACTATGACAGAGGTATGTGTATTTTGTATAATTAATATTTTTACAGCTGTAGGTGCAGATTTCAAACACTAACACCCAAATCGTGCATCTGGCTTCTGGGATGGCCCTTATTGATATTTGGGTTTATAACAGGTCCCCATACACGATACAGGCCGTTCACAATTGTTTTCAATAAGTAAAATGTCAGAGCAAAAGCATTTTACCTTAGCTTTCGATCTTACAATAAACTTAAAACACTCCTTAGGTTAACATCAGGACCTAACTCCTGCCAAATTAGCTAGTAGTAACAGTACTGTGAATTGACAACCTAAGTATTATTGGTTTCATTGTCTTGTACACTCCATTAGCCAGTGCTGGGTCTGCTGTGAAGGCAGTATGTTCACCCCCTAGAGTATAGGATGCAGAAGTGCTTTGTGTCAACCTTGAATGGCTAAGTAGCAAAAGCCACTGACGGTGTATCAATCAGTCCTCCTCATCCAGAGGGATGGTAGGTGTAGAATTGTGCCTAGAAGGGCAGGAGGCATAAATGGTACATGAGTAGGGGGAATTCACAGATTTCTAATGCAAGGAGGTACCACTATGATCCTCTCATCTGACCTCCTGTATAACAAAGGCCACAGAATTTTACCCAATAATTCCTTCATCCAGCTCAGTAACTTATGGATGAACTAGAACATCTCTTTCAGAATGACAACCCATTTTGATCGTATAGACTCAAAATGATGGAACCTCCACCATCAGGAGGATTTAGTCCGTGGCATTCCACTGATTAAAATGGATTTAGTACATCTTCTTTTCTTGGTTGCTCTCAAGGTAAAGTAACAATCTTACCGCTTTCCCATCGAACTATTTAGAAGCTTGAAACTGAAAGGTTTCTTTATCTACACTTGCTTTCCCTTTATTGTGCTTACACACAGACTAGTTATTTTAGGGTGCTCATGAGGGCTGCTGGAATTTATTGTTCTGTTTTGTAGCAAAGAAGAAGGGAAAGAAAAAGCAGCGATGCATTAAAAGTACCTCACATAAATAATTACATGGGTCTTGCAATCAGCAGCATAAAAAGGTAGGTCAAACATTGAATCTATTCACCTTGCCTGTGTCCCTTTAAGAATAAAGCAACTTCACCTCAAATCTGGGGTGTCCGACAAGATAGAACACTCACAGGTCTCAGCATTTAACATGCATTTATGGAAGTAGCTAAATACAGTGGTTTGGTGTGGGGTTTTTTCCCGTCATGTTGTCATTTAACTGAATGTTTGTCATTTATATGCACTGCATTCATTGTGTTCTTACTCGATGCCTCTTTCTGTTCCTGCACCTGCATGCCTTGGGAAATGTGATGATTCATCTCAATCGCATGATTCTTGGCAAAATTATTGAGACAAGCAAACATATTTTAGAAATCCAATGGTTTAAGCAAAAACAAAATTAATGTTTATTTTCAATGTAAACAAACTGCAAGATTTGTTGTTGTTGTTGTTCCATGAACAACTATAGACCAAGATTTTCAAAAGTGACTGTTGATTTTGGTTGCTGGAATTTTGGGGTTCCAAACTTGACACACCTTAGAAAGGCTTGATTTTAAGAGGGTGGTTCACAGCTTTCTGAAAATCAGGCTACTTCATGGTGCAGCAAATTGGATACCCCAGAATAGAGGCACTCAAACGTTACTTGGGAAAATTTTGGCTATATATCAGGGGTCGGCAACCTTTCAGAAGTGGTGTGCCGAGACTTCATTTATTCACTCTAATTTAAGGTTTTGCGTGCCAGTAATACATTTTAATGTTTTTAGAAGCTCTCTTTCTCTAAGTCTATAATATATAACTAAACTATTGTTGTATGTAAAGTAAATAAGGTTTTTAAAATGTTTAAGAAGCTTCATTTAAAATTAAATTAAAATGCAGAGCCCCCCGGACCGGTGGCCAGGACTCAGGCAGTGTGAGTGCCACTGAAAATCAGCTTGCGTGCCGCCTTCGGCATGCATGCCATAGGTTGCCTACCCCTGCTATATATTTTTAAAAACTTAAATCTGGATCCAAACACCCCAAATTCTAGTGAAGTGATCAAAATTTTGGCCCCATTTATGACACTGAATGGTCTTATCCATTTAATGGCCAATCCAAGCACTCCAGATATGACCATCCTCAAAGTATGGGTCTTGATCTGGATTCAAAATTTGTAGCTTGGGCCCATCTTTAATTTAAACACGTGAGATTTATTTAACTGACTGTACATTTTAAAATGTATGCAACTCCAACAGGTGTCAGTTAAGAAGACTCCAATCCATAGTTGAAATGCATATGTATTTGGCATTGGTACTGTTAAATTAATAGTGATGTATATGTGTTTGTAGGCACAGTGACCTTTATTAGCTTCTCATTATGTTCCAAAATAGTTCTTGTTATCTGCCTTGATGAATTACGTTTTGCAGCATTATGGCTTGGTTAACCTATTGAAACTAGTTTTTTTTATTTTTTATCATATGCTTCTAAATGTTAAAACTAACAAGCAGTTAGTTAAGCATTACACTGGAGATTATCATTATGTCTTACATCTTTGGAACACACACTTTAAAAAGTCCTTAGATTAAAGATGAATCAAAGGGCTTCAGCTCCAGGTTTAGGACTGGAGGTGCACGTCCCTACAGACCTAGCTGGAGTGTAAAATCCAACACAAATTGCTTTTAAAATTTAATAATTCACAAAATCTACAGGTTAAGCACAGTCTGGCTGGGGTAGATAAGTAAAATAAATACTGCAAAGTCAATTTTTAATAATCTCTGGCATGAAATTTAAGCACAAGAGAAAACATTTCACAATCAAGTCAGAAGCTTTTTGTCAATGATCAAATGAGAATTAAAAAAACCCCTTACCTCCTTCTGGAAAATACTTTTAATTTATCCCTTAGTCCATACAGCATCATTCTAGATTTTCTTTGTTTAAGTAGTTTTTACTTCTAATGGAGCTGTTGTTATAAATCATTTTACATCTACAGGTATCTACAACAATGGGAGAATGACATAGATACTGACGCATGTTATTTGATGAGGGATGTTCATACCACATGGAAAATATAATTAGTTCCTATGTTATTCTGGTAACACAAGTGGTCTGGTGTATTGATCTAATTACTGAAACGGTACACTTACAACTGAGGGGATTTCAATATAAGAGGTTTATAAAATTCTATTTTAGGCTGCTCTTCAGTCTCTTAATGCCAAGTAGAAACTGGCCTTCAAGCAACATTTTTACATGATGAAGAATAAAATCCCAGATGGATTATGACAAGTCCTTGTTCTCCTAAAAGAGGAATCAAAATGAAAAGCAGGGAAAATTAAATGGCAAGGATAATATTACACACACACATGCCCAAACCCACACTCATGTATAAAGAGAGAGAGAATGCAAAGATGTCTATATATTTTATGCATCTGGAATCAGCATGCTAACATACTGTCTGTGCTAAGAGGTGCACCATCTGCAAGGAATAAAGAAAAGGGAGTGATTATACTATATTATAGGAGAATCATAATTTGACTTTATTACTACAGTTGTGGTTATTTCATGAACTGGAGGTGGATTCGCAATTGTTTAACCAATGCCCTTCAAAAAGGATAAGAAAAAAAATATCTTGTAGACAAATGGGTTATTGTCTCTCGGAAGATCCGTGGAAACAGAAGGGAGATGGAGAAGAGCAGTGCGGACAAAAAGAACCACAAAGGGAAAGAGGTCTCTCTTGGGGCTGAGGGACTGCAAGTGGCAATGGGTGGAATGAAGTGAGTGCAACAGCCAATGGCAATACAGCCAATGATAAATGATATTTAGGGCTAAATTCTTCAGTGCTCTGTGGTTGATGCAAAGAAATTGCAACTCATCCAAAAGTCTTCTCCTTTCTCCCTCAAGGAGTCCCCAGTGCTGAAGGCACATTGAGGTAGGCAAGGTAAGCCAGGGCATTCCTGTGTCCCAGCTATTTCCCAACCTTTCACAATGCCCAAAAGAGATATTGCAATCAAGGAAAAGGTTAGTGCAATCCAAGGAATCAGGCAGGCACATTGCTTCCTCATGCTCCCTGTGCTAGGCTTAACTCCAGCACAGAGATGAACCAGGACCTAAGAGTCCAAGAGCCAGAGCTGAGTGAATGATGATGTCAGGATGCTGGGAAGGCTCTTCCAACAATTACAATGTGTCTTCTTAATTTTAAATATTTTAAAAATAAGAAACTATTTTTGGGGGTGGGGTGAGGATATGTAATATTTTTATTTCAGCATAAATAGTGGGTGAAATTCACCCTGTACAGAACACAAGACCTAGGCACCTCCATCATATACATATATACTGTTTTATTGTGGATATTTGGAGCCAATACTGCCCTATATTACACATCTCCAATCCCAATGCATGTGACCCTTTATGGCATGATGCCCAACAGAAAGTGCATTTTTACGAGAGGATATTGGTTTCATTTACAGTAGAGATAGCAATGTATATGCTGTTGTGCCCAGTGTCCTTTAAACACCAAGACCCCTCGCTCCCATCATGTCTATTATAATGCTGTTAATACGGCTTCAGTTGTAGCCCTTCTCAATTAAATCTAGGTTAATAGTCTGAGGAGAGAAGTCTGGGAGACTAAATGATGTAAATCTAAATAGCAGTTCTTTAAGTTAGAGCTTTTTAAGCATGTTGTTCAGATACAAAACACAATTTTGTAGTCTTTAACTGATTTACATAAACCTTTGTTTGTTATTGGTATAATTTTTCAACTAATTGCAGCCAATGGACAGTTCCCTAACTACTGAATAGAACTCCTGGGCATGTAAGGTATTCTTGCAAATACAAAAGTTTTAAGCATTGATGATGAGGCCAAGACCTGGATTTGTCCATTTATTTCATGTGTAAAACACAGACAAACTGTTTACGGTGCCTTATATTCCACAACTAGTGCATCGGTGATTACTAAAAAAAGCACAGATGGGACGTAGACAGTTTTTCACTGCTTGTTCCATATGATAGAACTCAACACATCTGGTATGCTATGAAAAGCATCTTTGCACTAATTTGTTTGTCAGTATCTATTGAGAGGACTATCTGTCATCCTGTCACATTTTGGTTGCCCTGAGATGTTTGAAGACAAGGCTAGTCACAAATTGTGACTGCTGGCCACTTGGGAGTAACTGGTGGAAACCACCAGCTGTTCTCAAGTATCATCAACAGTGGATTGATTGATTTTTTTTTTTACAAGCTGAAATTTCAGTGTAATTTCCCCTCAGACATTTTGTGTTTGCAAGAAGAAACCAAATCACCTGAGTAGGAGGCACTCTGTTTATCTTCACTCTGCATGCATGTGTACCCAACTGTCATTACATTCAGGGTGAGTATTCTTTGAAATGGTAGACCATAGAGCTAGGAGTCAAAAGACAGGAAATGAACTTGTTCTGCTTCTTTGTATTTTAAAATTGACACAAGTATGTTTGGTCTGTTATAACAGGAGCCATAACATAACTAGATGAGCTTGTCAGAAAAAAGTAATAAGCTTAAAGGAAGCACAAAGTTTAATAATAATTGATCAATACATTAAAAATGTTAAACTGCTAGATGTGTTTTTCTATAGTTCCTTGTGCCAGTGTTCTGTTTAAAAGTCAAGTTTGTGACTTATGTTTTGTTATGTTCATTTTACCTTGACTTCCTTTTCAATGAATCAAAATGTTTGATGTCATGTTTTTCCACTCTGATTTTATTTATTTTTTATCATACAGGATTTGCAGTGTTAGCTCTCAATTTTGCAACTTGTCTCTCTGCAATCTATCCTATTTTTTCTGACTACTTTGAATGTTATGTTACATTCTGAATCAGATCTTGATTGGAGTCATCATTTTTTCTTTATCTCTTAAAAAAATGGGACAGACTTCTCAAACATATTCTGTTCGGGGTATTTTTAAAGCCTTTAATCTATTACAGTTGAATACTTCTAATGTGATTTATTGAACTAGTTACTATAGCAAATGTGTATTCAAAAGGCAATAAAGCAGACAGTTCAGAAAAGCTTTTTAAAGAGTTGAGCTGGGTCATCACGACTTGATCTTCTGAAATAATCCAATACAGTGGAGAAGCTGAGTTTAAGCTATTCTAAATAAGCAGGTACATACTAATCAGTTCCTAGTTTGCAGTAATTTAATCCTGTTAACTAGGTTTACATTAATGTGAACTGGGAACCTTTTTGTTCATGCCTGCAGCGTCCACACGGGAAAGTTACAGCCCATCAGTTTGGTGTGCACTGCTATTCACACCCCCATATACTGAACTGTGGGACAGTGTAGAGAAGCCCTGTGTATTCACTCTAGCTTATCACCTTAATAACTGAAAAAAGACTTTGAAAAAGCCTACCAGGTTTTTGGGTCTCTGGAAATAAAACTGATTGCCATTCTGGGGAAGATTCTCAGCTAGTGTAAATCAATATATGCTGATTTACACCATGTAGGGATTTGGCCCTCTGAGTTCCTCTGGGAATTTCCCCATTCTCAGTCCTCTGTTCTATCCAATAGATGACAGCAAACTATAGTATTTGAAATAAGAGTTATTTAAAGTTGAGATTTTCAAAGCTACCTCATCAATGTGGAGTCACCCAGTTACCACAGTGGCTTTGAAAACCTCAGTTTAAAGAATCCAGAGGCAAGTTAGAAAAGTAACGACTGATTTTTATTAAGAATTAAATTAAGCTCAACTTAATTGAAACCACACAAGGAAGCAGGTGAGGAAAAGAGCAAAATCTAGTTCGGACTGATTTCCGAGACCCACTCTCACACAGCTTTGTCAGCAAGATATTGAGCAACAGCCAACAGAATTCTAGGCAGCAGCATGACATCAGATGATACTACTTGCAAGAATCAGTGCAGTTTTCTGTGAATAAGGGTTGCAGAATCAAGCCAATAATTTGCAATCAAAAGGTAGCTATGGAAAAACATTTTCTTCAGTACTGCCAATACATAAATTAGAACATACATGAATGTTACCAATGTGCCGTCCATTCCTATTCCCATTTCTTGTCTACTGTCTACATTGATGTTGCATATTGTAGACAAGTCTATTATTCTGTTTACAAAAAAAAAAAAAAAAAAAAATCAAGCTGCATAATAAGCCGACAGCAGATATGCTGAAAGAAGCGTTAAGAATGAGGACACCCTTCTACAACTGCAAAGCACATTTTGCGCTGAATGGTTTGGGGATTAGACAGGCCGTAATGTGGCTCATTTCACAGAAGGCCTAATTTGATAATGAGCTGTTCTCACACAATTCAGACTTTTCAGACTGCTGCTAAACACATAGCCTTGATGTGTGCTAAATGATATCATGTTCCAGAAAACAGTTTTAATGGACACTCATAGCTGTTGCAGGGAACAGAAGTGTTGTGCAGGACACTGGTTTCCTACAAAAATGCTACTATTCCAACTTTTTAAAAAAGACACCATCCCTCCTCCCCCCGCAAAAGATTAACACTGAATCTTTGACTTCTTGACCTTGGTTTGAAAATTATTATAAGTGTATAAAAGGAGCCCATCCCCATAGTTTTGGGGCACAATCCAGGTCAGGACTGACAGATTGACATTACTGTCTGATAGTTTAACAGTGACCCACATGCAATAAGCTGGTACTTCATCAATGTCCAGGGGACATATAGTCATACAACAGAAATCAAGGCACCAATTGTTACCCTTGACAATCTGGGCAGAATGACAGGGATTCTGTTGGCAAAGAGACTGGACTATGCTCTCTAAATCCTCATCCTGATGGTCATCTTGAATAATCAATAATTTTTGCAAAAACAAAACTTGTCAGGAACCTAATGAGAATAGACTTGGCCATGAGATTTCCTGTCAGTTAGACAGAAAATCAGACTCAATTGGGCAGAATTTTATCAGTTCTGCTTCCAGACCTAGAAAGTTTGATCAAGGTATTTGAGAAGCCAACCAAGTTTAGCATCATTTGATTTAAACTTTATAGACCATCACAACCCTGGACACATTTTTTTTTATGTCATACAGAAACTTCATCAGGGTCAACCAAATAAAACTTCATCTGAAAAATCCTTACTTGTCCACTGGTGTTTGCATTAGTGCAAAATTGATGTGACAGATTTTTTTTTGCAAACCTTTTATTTCTTCAAGGATTACTTCTGGTGGCAATCAGTGTGTTAAGGGTTTTTTTTTATAAATCTCTGCTTGCTGCAAAAAATAAGACCACAGCATGTATGGAAATTATCTATTTTGCTTCTGTAGTTGCCATTAGATCTCCATAAAAAACGAAAGAAAGATAAAAGTACTGCAAGCTGAAGTTGGTGCATGATGGGAGAACTGAGTTATGTGTGGGTTTTTTTTTTTTTTTTTTTTTTTTGAGTTTCTGAGCTTTCGTCTTCTGTGCCATCTTAATTCTTTAAAATCTAGCCAAAGTCTGAAGGACAAATGGAAAGCACACAATGAAGAGAGTCAATCTGTGATTTTTGAGTCTGACCTATGAAGGGTTATATTTTCAATGTCATTTTCAGCTGCACTCTGAAGCAAAATTTGAATTTATGTACACACAGACACAGACACACAGACACAGACACGAAACAGTTTGCTCTGCTTGATAGAATGGGTAACTTTCACAGTAGCTTAGAAATGCTCTCTATGTTATTTTGTTAAATTTTGATTGCTGAGTTCACTTTTTTGCTTGGTTATATATGTCCTATTAACCAAGTAAATGTTAGCTGAATTGGCTAGAATGATTTATCAACTAGGAAAAAGGCAGGAAGATATTTTAGGTTCATTGCACCAATCATAAGCCTTTGTAATGTAACATCTTTTTATGATGGAAATAAATCTTTAAAAATTCTCAGCATTTTTTATGAACAGAATGAATACTTTTATGCAAATACAAGCAGCTCTTCAGAAGCCACTTACATTTATGAACTGTCCATAAATTTACTGAATATTTGCAACACGAGGGAATAATAGTAAGCAACCTGCAATTTTCCAGTAGCACTCTTCATTATTTTTTGAGATTAGTCTAAAACCAATTTTTTGAAGGAACTTTACTACTGATTGTAGGTGAAGGTATTTATTTCTGCTTCAAAATCACACAAGAGGTGGGTAAAATCAGTCGCTGAAATGGCAGTTGTCATTCAGTAAGGATAACATTCGGCTGCGTTCTATTCTAAGATTTGGCTGGTTTTAATCAGCAGTCTAACATTGATCCCAATCTTGGGCTAAGGGCATTTGGTATTTACTGACTGACCACTTGGTTCTGTTAACAGGGCAGCCTCAGATTTTGTGACGCCCTAAGTGAAATAAAACATGTGGGCACCTATCCAGCTCCTTCTCTACTTATGACTAGCCTTCCGCTTTGGCATGCCCAGCAGATGTCCACTCTTTCAGGTCAGGAGGATAGCCATAGGGCCATTAAGTGCCAGAGCCATTATGAAAGTTCATAGGCCCAATGCTGCTATTGAGCGAGATGCTGGCCTCATTGAAGTCAATGGGAGTTTTGCCATTCACATCAATGGAATCAGGATTTCACTCCAACTCTTTAGGATAAATATGGTAATAGGACCTCATGCTTAATCTTGGCTTCCCAAAGAATATCTTAAATTGGAACAGCTTTGAGGGGTAAAAAATCAGTATTAGTTCTCTTCATGCAGCCAGGTACATCTAAATTTCCCCAGGGGATGGGATGTGCCTTAACTGTCATTTCAAGTTTTACATTCTTCCTTTAAATCAGCAATTTCATCTAAGTGAAAAGATCTTATTTTCTGTGATGAAAATACAGCTGCTTCATGTAACCCTGCAGCACATTGATTTATTATTGACTATATACTGGAGAAGGATCTCTTAGAAGATGTTCTACACCAAGCCTTATATTTCTTGCTGCATGACACTTTGTAGTAATCTCACCATATCTGTGTTGGTGCAGTTTGGAAAATGTGGTCATTACATATTTGGATAAATACATCAGAAGGATTGACTGGTTTTGGTTCATTTGAATAAACAACTGTATTGTCTGCTATTAGAGATGTTAAGGGAAAAGTTATCAAAAGAGCATCTCGCTTCCCATAAATTGAGAAATGAAGGAATTTTCAAGATTCATTTTATATTTTTCCTAAGCTATAACTCACTACCAATGCAACTAAGTTTAGAAGGCGCCTTTTAAAAAAAGGCACCAGTCTTTAGAAAGAAGGAAAAAAATAGCCTCTTTTGCTAAGAGCCTTGACATTTGCTTCTTAGGAAAGTAAAAGCTTTCTATCCACAGTTTTTCTATTAGATTTAAAAATGAATACTGTAATATTCTATGCCCTCTTATGAATGTGGTTTAAAAAGATTACTGCGCAGTAAAGCTGGATGAACCCTCCCAATAGTGCTTTGCCCAGCATTTTGCCAAATGTAACGTCAGTTCGGTTCACATGTGACTTGCACATCGTAAATTCATACAGTGTTCACACGCATGGGAAAGCCCATCTTTGTATCTATGCAAGCATGGTCGCCATGGTTGTGTCTCATTTTAAACATGCAGATATCAACTACTCTATTGCTAATGTACAGCCAAAGCATTTCTGCACTGACCTGTGTGCTAGGGATGAAATTCACTCTCATTGTGGCCAGCTGACATGAGGCCCACCACACCAGTTAAGCGGCCTGCTAGGGACTGTGCAAGAATATCAGCTGGTTTAACGGTCACAGAGTGTGCTTGGCAATTGGTTTCTGTTCCAACCTTTACAGGAAGGCTACTTAGGGGGGTGGGCCAGAGGAAGAGCAGCAGATCCACTTGGAAAACAAATGTACAGTATGTAATCTCATGCCTCTTGGTGAGTTGTCGTTAGGGATGGACTCTGGGACCTCTGGATTTCAGACCATGAGTCCCCAGTGCCTCAGCTAAAAGATCGAGATCTGTCAAAAAGGCTGTACAGACTCATAAACCTCCATGTGGGCCAGCCACTAAAAGTAGACAGACAACCACACTGTGTAAGCATGAGTTAGATTCTATTAGGGCGCTTTGTTGGAAATGTTTATACTTTAAAGGTAGGGTGAACCTTGTTATGAGCAGGAAAATCACCTCAGCCCTCCCTTCAGGTCAGTAGTAAAATTTCAACAAGAGGCACTTGGGGAACCCCAGCCAGTCACCTCCAGAGTAGGACAGGTGACCTGGAATAACACACTGACCCTTAGTTTGCTGGAGATTCGGATATCTGGGACACAGAAGAAATGCCAGGCTGTGTGATATTACTCAACAAAACTGGCTTGGAATTGGTACCTAGCAGCAGCCGCAAAGAGCGTAGATAAGGTGAAATTTCAGAACAGTCAGGCTCGTGCAAGTGATGTGCACAAAGCACATGGGGAGAGACCTCCAGAATAGGGATCATGTCCTCATCTGTGTTTGCACAATGCCTAGGAATGACGGTGTCTGGTTCTGAAATGGTTCTACTGTAACAATTACCACCCAGGGCCAAGGGGCTGCAACACTGTCCCTCTGTGCCTGCTACTACATCTTAGAGGCTGGAATAGTGGCTGTAAGACTCCCTGCACCACTTACACCTAATGTTAGGGACACTGGATCTGCCCAGACTGCTGATCCATTAGCCCCTTCTCAAACAGCACCCTCTTTACCAGCCTCTTTGGGTGGAAGCAGAGCCCATCCCACTCTGTGCACAAGGAATGCAGAGAAATGGACCCTGAGTGGGCTGCCTGAGGTCTCTCCCTCAGAGCAAATGTAGGACTTAGGTGCTGGGGAGGGCCTTATATAGACCCTTGTGAGAGGGAAAATTCGAACTGTTAAACAAAAGGGTTCATTGGAAACTTGACAAGCACATTTTCAATTTCCAACAAAGCTAACTGTGAGTGTAACAGGGCTAGGCAACCAGCAAGCCCAACCGTAACTTCACAGCTTCAGAGCACAAGGACATCAAACCGTATGCTCCCTAACTGGACAATGGGCTTACTCTTGCACCTGCAGAGACCCATCTCTGCCCCCTATGTGTTTGTACAGCACCTAGCGCAACAGGGTCCAGTCAAGACTGGTACCTTTGGGAGCAACCATAACACAAATAGATAACAAGATTTCTTTATGCTATATGAGTAGGTAGGCCCCAATTTTGCATGGATCTGTATAAATTATAGTGGTCAGGGATTTACTATTTATTATTGCAGGATCAGAACCAACCTTTCAAAAATATTTTCTGTTTATATTAACATGTAGGGTGTTTTTTCTTCTGCCCTATAAAGGCCTGATTTTTTAAAAACTAAAATCAAATCAAATCAAAACAAACAAAAAAACCTCTCAGAAAGCATATCTTTAAATTATAGGCAGTTCCTTAAATAATAAATTGCAGCAACCTTTTAAAAATAACAACATCACTAAATTAGTAATGGAACATTTTTGGTGTTTGCATGTGAAGGCTAGCATCTAAATATATCAGGAAAGTTTCCCTGAGAATGCATGTAATTTAAACACAGACCATTTTGAGGCAAAGCACTGTTGTATCAATGGATTTAAGTCATTGCACCAATTTCCATTTCTTCTTATTTTTATAAAATTTGAGTTATTACCACAGAACCGTGTATCTAATCTAGCATCACCATAATATAATATGTCCTACCTCAGCATATATTGAATCATGGTGTTTAAGGATAAATGCAAACATTTTGTAATATTGTGTCAATAAAATGATGCAATACTATAAAAAGGTATTTTACTACTGTGACCACAAGCCAAATGCTGTCAGTCAGGCAATGCTGAAGAGGGCAGACTGGTTACAAATGCTCCTTCTGTACAGATCTTTAATGATTAAAACTTCTCCCTACATTGTGTGACAGCCTAGTTTCTAAGCTCAGTTGGTAGTGTCAGTGGAAGCACTCTGCTAAGTACAAACTGTCAAGTCTATCAGACAATCATTTGAATCTGTGCAGTTGTTACCTGGTTTCATTTGGTATAGACTAGTTAGTAATCTCAGCCCCATATATCACTTTCCAGTTAAGGGAATCCATATATTTGTGGAAATTCCAAAGAAGAGTGAAAAACCACATACATTTCTCTTCCCCCTCCCCACCATGCAGCTTATTTTATTTCCTCTACAAAAAATGGATCATCTTGTTTTTCTTACAATGAACTACTTAATGTATTTTTTCCAGTTACTTAAAAGGGTGTCTGCAAAGATAGTTAGAGCTTTTGTGCCATTGGATGGGTGATTTTAGAGGCTGCTTTTTGTAATTTATTGTTATACAATTTTTATTTTTAGGAGACTCCTCAGATAATAAATCCTCATTTAAATTCATGTCCTGTTTTGAAGAAGCCTCTCAATCTCAATAGTAGTTTAGCTGATGACTAGTATGCACCCTGGAATTCTAAGCTGTCCCCTCTCCTCCTCAAGTCTGATGATTCTAATTTTGCTGTAGTTGAGAGAGGTACTTTGACATGATCTCTCCCATTACTAAATAGATTGGGCGGCGGGAGACATTCATCGGGTTACATGTCACAGGTCAGCTATGTCACTAATAGGACTGCTTGACGTACTCCTGCACAACCCACATAACCAGAAATACGCTTCAAAATGCACTGAATTTCTGATGCTTGCACATTGTGTATAAAAGCAAGTTATTATGATTAAATCTAGAAATGTAAATTACAAATTATGTGGTATCTTAGACACAGAGGGCCAGATTCAGTAAAGAATTCATTTGACTTCCGGATCAGACAAAGAGAGTTTCTGTTGACCTGGGTGGTTTGGAAGCTGGATTGGTTATTAATTAATTGGGTACTTATATTGGGCCAGAGTCAACAAGGCCTCATCATGCAGATCCCTCACTGACTTCCATAGGACTTCTACATACAGAGATCATGCAGGCCAATTTGATTTCTCTTAGTTCTGTTCTTCAAAAACAAAATTCTAATGACTTAAGAGCCTGACTTAATATGCTAACACCAGTTATTTCTACACACCAAACTGTTCCACATACTTGCCCTTTGGAGCAAATTTCAGTCATATCCTTATGATCCATATAAGTCATTCCCATTCATAACAACTCACTATTACAGGGTGTTGTGTTTGGATCACAGAGATGGACCTGATGACTTTTCCCATGTTACTATGATCCCACCTGGCCCTTGAAATTTTTGCAGTTATTTGTGGGCATAATTTCACCTGTCTCAATAGCTACATACCTGATTAAAGGTGCACAGTTAGATAAGTGGGCATCTACCTTCCACCTGCAATTATTTTCACCCACGTACAGTACAAATACAGGGTACAAATAAAACTCTCTTAAGACCAGATAAAAACTTGGCCCAACAAATGATAACGTATTTTCTGTCATTCTAAATCCTTTGGAAACTGAGGCCCAGAACCTTAGTTTGGTGTAAAGAGAAGCAGCTTGGCTGATATCAATGGAGTTATGCTAATTTATGCTAGCCCTCAAACTTTCAGCATTTGTGTACAAATATGCATATCAAAAAAGTCAGCAAACATGTGTGCACTCAGCTGCTGTTTCCCTCATGTTACTACCTCAGAATTCATGATACCGTAGGAGGCACATTGTGGTATATTTTGAAAAAATAATTATGATTTATCAGCATAAGACTTCACTCTAGCATTTGCTGTACAACCTTAGTTGTGGATGATTTTGGGTTGCAAATTATAAAAAAATGAAGATATGCCACAGGGTGCAGCCTCCCATTCACTTTTGTTTTTACAACAATCAAGCTGCAGCACATTGACACCAACAATTTATAGACCTCTGTAAACAGGTTTTTATCATGAAAGCTCTCAAACACCCTTACCTACAGCACTGCTCACTGGTAGACCCACAATAAGATTATGTGTAGTAAGTAGGGCTAGTTCTGAATAGCCTCAACTGAATCTAGAATCAGACCTAAAGGTGAAAGGATATAACAGCTACTAAGCTACAAGCAACAATTATATTAGCATATTGTCAAGTTAGGTGGCTGATTATTACCAAAATTGGCATACAAGTGACTTGTAGTGAACAAGAGCTTGAAAAGGGTTATGAATTCTTTTGAAAGAGTTGAAATTACATGCACTGATCCCATTATCTGTGTGAACACCGGAGGCATAAAAATAAGAATACAAGGATACCAGACCTATAAATCATAAATAGGACAATCCTGCTTAAAAGAAGCTCCACAGTCTTCCCTTGAGGTAAATGCCTGCTAATCATAAAGAGTTGTGAAATATTTTGTTCGTCTCTTCATCTCTATTTCCATACTTTCTAAAGCGGACAGTCTTAAAACGAAGAATATTTATCAGGCTAATCAAAGAACAGATTGATATTCTATTTTAAAGGTAAAATAATATCAAGACCATGATATCGTATAAGAAAATAGTGCTAGAATAACTGTCTAAGATGTTGACATATTATCGGAGGTGAGTTAAGAATAGAAGAATGGGTCTGACCAATGGTCCATCCAGTATACTGCTTTCTGACAGTGGCTGGTGCCAGAGGGAGTGAACAGAACAGAGAAACGTATCAAGTGATCCAACCCCCTTCATCCAGTCCCAGCTTCTAGCAGTCAGAGGGTTAAGGATGCCCAGAGCACAGGGTTACATCCCTGACCATCTTGGCTAATAACCTCCATGATCTTATCTAATTCTTTTTTGGACCCAGTTATACTTTTGGCCTTCATAACATCCCCTGGCAATGAGTTCCACAGATTGACTGTGCTTTGTGTGAAGAAGTACTTCCGTACGTTTATTTTAAACCTACTGCCTATTAATTTTGTTGGCTGACCTCTGTTTCTTGTGATATGTGAAGGAGTAGATGAAACACTTCCTTATTCACTTTCTCCACACCATTCAAGATTGTATAGACCTCTATCACATCTCCCCTTAGTTGTCTCCTTTCAAAGCTGAACAATCTCAATCTTTTTAATCTCTCCTCATATAAAACCTGTTCTAAACCTCTAATAATTTTTGCTGCCCTTCTCTGTACTTTTTCCAATGCTAACATATATTTTTGACATGGGGTGACCAGGACTGCATGAAGTATTCAAGGTGTGGGCATACCATGGATTTACATGGTGGTATTATGATATTTTCTGTCTTATTATCCATCCTTTTCCTAATGGGTCCTAACATTCTCTTAGCTTTTTTTTGACTGCTGCTGCATACTAAGCATATGTTTTCAGAGAACTCTCTCTTTGGTGAGTGGTAACAGCTAATTTAGACCCCATCATTTTGTATGTATACTTGGGATTATGTTTTCCAATGTGTATTACTTTGCATTTATCAACAATGAATTTCATCTGCCATTTTGTTGCCCACTCACCCAGTTTTGTGAGATCCCTTTGTAACTCTTCACAGTCAGCTTTGGACTTAACTAGCTTGAGTAATTTTGTATCACCTGAAAACTTTGCTACCTCAGTGTTTACCCCTTTTTCCAGATCATTTATGAATATGTTGAACAGCACTGGTGCCAGTACAGATCCTTGGGGCACTCTGCTATTTACCTCTTTCCACTGTGAAAACCGACCATTTATTCCTATATTTTGTTTCCTTCTTTTAACTAGTTACTGATCCATGAGAGGACTTCCCCTTTTATCTCATGACTGCTTATTTTGGTTCAGAGCCTTCGGTGAGGGACCCTTGTCAAAGGATTTCTGAAAGTCCAAGTACACAATATCCACCGAATCACCCTTGTCCACATGTTTGTTGACCCCTCAAAAAATTATAATAGACTGGTGGGGGATGATTTCCCTTTAAAAAAACTGCATTGACTCTTCCCCAACATATTGTGTTTACCTAAGTGTCTGATTATTCTGCTCTTTACCAAAATTTCAACCAATTTGCCTGGTACTGAAGTTAGACTTACTGGCCAGTAATTGCCAGGTTTACCTCTGGAGCTTTTTTAAATATCAGCATCGCATTAGCTATCCTCCAGCCATCAAGTACAGGAACTGATTTAAGTGATAGGTTACATATCACAGTCAGGGCCGGCTCTAGGCACCAGCAAAACAAGCTGGTGCTTGGGGCGGCACATTTTTAGGCGCGGCATGGCCGGCGCCAGAATGCCGCCCCTAAAAATGTGCCCTGGCCGCCCTAGCTCACCTCCGCTGCTGCTGCCACGGCGCGCGAAACAGCTGATTCGCGCGCCACTGCTCGCCCTCCCTCCCAGGCTCTCAAGCCTGGGAGGGAGGGGGAACAGCGGCACGCGAATCAGCTGTTTCGTGCGCCGCGGCGGCTCGGGGTCTCCCTCTCCCTCCCAGGCTCTCAAACCTGGGAGGGAGGGGGAGATACCAAGCGGCCGTTTCGCGCACCGCTGCTCCCCCTCCCTCCCAGACTTGAGAGCCTGGGAGGGAGCGGGAGAAGCGGCGCCCGCGCCGTGGCCACTCGGAGTCTCCCTCTCCCGCCCAGGCTCTCAAACCTGGGGAGGGGAGACTCCAAGTGGCCGCGGCGTGCGCGCTGCTTCTCCCCCTCCCTCCCTCCTTCCTAGGCTTGAGAGCCTGGAGGGAGGAGGCAGGGCTGGGGATTTGGGGAAGAGGCGGAGTTGAGGCGGGGCGGGGGTGGGGTAATTAAAGAACGGGGGGGGGGAGGGGCGGCCAAAATTGTTTTTGCTTTGGGCGGCAAAAATCCTAGAGCCGGCCCTGATCACAGTTAGTAGTTCTGCAATTTCATGTTCCTTCAGAACTCTTGGGTGAATACCAGCTAGTCCTGTTGACTAATTACTATTTAATTTACAAATTCGTTCCAAAACCTCCTCTATTTACACCTCAACCTGGGACAGTTCCTCAGATTTGTCACCTAAACTCCCTCACATCTTGTGCAGTGAAGACTGATTCAAAGAATTCATTTAGCTTCTCCTTATCTTCCTTGACTGCTCCTTTAGCACCTTGATCGCCAAGTGGCCCCAGTGATTTTTTGGCAGGCTTCTTGCTTCTGATGTAGTAAAATTTTTTTGCCATTAGTTTTTGTGTCTTTTGCTAGTTGCTTTTCAAATTTTTTTTGGCCTGCCTAATTATACTTTTACATTTGACTTGCCAGAATTTATGCTCCTTTCTATTTTGCTCAGTAGAATTTAACTTCCAATTTTTCAAAGATGTCTTTTTGTCTCTGACCACCTCTTTTACTCTATTGTTTAGCCATGGTGGCATTTTTTGTGTGTGGCCCTCTTACTGTTTTTTTCATTTGGGGTAAACATTTAGTTTGAGCGTCTGTTATGGTGTTTTTTAAAAAATTTCCACACAGCGTGCAGGCATGATATTCTTGTGACTGTTCCTTTTAATTTCCATTTGACTATCTTCCTCATTTTTGTGTCGTTCCATTTTTTGAAGTTAAATGCTACGGTGGTGGGTTTCTTTGGTATTTTATCCCCTACAATGATGTTAAATTTAATTACACTATAGTCACTATTACTGAGCCATATTCTGCTATATTTACCAGATCCTGTGCACCACTTGGGATTAAATCAAGAATTGCATCTCTCTTTGTGGTTTCCAGGACTAGCTGCTCCAAGAAACAGTCATTAATGGTATCTAGAAATTTTATCTCTGCATCCCATCCTAAAACGACATATTCCCAGTCAATATAGGGATCATTGAAACCCCCCCATTATTATTGAATTTTCTATTTTTGTAGCCTCTCTAATCTCTTTAAGCATTTCACAGTCACTGTCACTATCCTGGTCAGATGGTTGGTAGTATATTCCTACCGGTGTATTCTTATTATTCAAGCATGGAATTTCTATCCGTAGAGATTCTATAGTACTGTTTGATTCATTTAAGATTTTTACTTGATGTAAAATGGTATAACATGTTTGAAATCAACAGAGCCATGCTAGATTACTTTAGCTGAGAATTTGACTCATGACCATCTAAGTTACCATGAACAAGTGGATATAGTTCAGATGAGGTAGAAATGTTATCTCCTCAGGCTGGCACTGTGGAAAGTGAGATCATGTTTCTAACTGAGATGTAAAACTCTAAATCTGAACAGAAAGCCTAAAATGGCTTCAGCAATTTGCTTCTCACAAACTGAAAGCACTGGGACAAGAAAATGAGAACTAGAGCTGTCACCTGCCTCTGAGGACTCCTACTGATAAGAGATGAGATCCAGCAACTTGCTCACTCACTCTCATTTAAATCTCTACGGGAAGACCACAGCAATGACGACCAAAAGTTGTAATGCCACCTTTACCCCATGCTACTTTGAACTGAAGTTCCTACTTGTCTCGAGAGACCAGCCATTTGAAAGGGTCAAACTGAGCTGGCAAATTTTATCTATACCAGTTCCAGCTGATGAGTAACAAAGACTCTCATATTCGTATTTCCTTTCATACATGGAATGACTTGGTTACTCTAAGTCAGTGATTTTCAACCTTTTTTCATGTGCAGACCCTAAAAATTTCAAGTGGAGGTGTGAACCCCTTTGGAAATCTTAGATGTAGTCTGCAGACCTCCAGGGGTCTGCGGACCACAGGTTGAAAATTACTCCCTGAGAGTTAAAATACCTCCCAGAAAGTTAAAAAGCTTGTAAAGGTTTTAATTGTAAAACCATGTACTTATGTTTCACACAGAAGCCTAGAAAGACCTTTGAGTTAATACATGGTTAAGAATGATGAGAGTGGAAATTTCATTGCCCTAGATCAGCAAAGCACTCCTTCTAACAAAAGATAAAATCAAAGTTGTCTGAAAGAAAGCATGCGTGCCCAGATTGATTACAGCCTAGAGATTTAGCACAAAACAGTGCATCAGAAGAAAGAGATAATTAACATCTATAAATAGACTATTACTACTACTTTATGCTTCCATAATACCTTTAATCCAAAGGTGTCAAAAGTATGATGTGTAAAATCTTGGCCCCACTGAAGTTAATGGCAAAACTCCCTTTGACTTCAATGTCTTAGAATGCCCCTATGAAGTATATCCATATTACTGTTGAGGAAACCAACTCCCAGAGAGGTTAAGTGACTTGTCAAAGGTCACTCACTGAATCAGTGGCGAAGTTAAGAATTAGATCCAGGGAGCCCTCACTCCCAGTTCTCTGTTGTAACTTGCAGAAACATTCATCCAGTCAGGTAACAACATCCCCAAATCCTCAACCACACCTTTTAGTATTCACTCTGCATTCCCCCACACAGGTTGAGACTTTATTTTGCAAACTAAAAATACCATTCCCAGCAACTCAAACTCAAATTATTTCATCACTGATGTGCAAGCTCAATTAGTTTTTAGGCAGTCATTGGTTCAATTTCAGACGGATCAAATCTATGGGATTTAAAGCAGCCTAAATAGACCCTGAATCACATTTTGAAATGTTGGTGACCTTGGTATGTGCCTTGAGACAGTGTTGAGGAAAAGACAGCCCATCCTGGAGATATGTACTCTTTTCAACAAAACAAAAAGCAAATGCTAACAAACAGGAGCGGCTAACAGGGGAGTTTTGCGAGGGAGTTTACGGGGAGATTGTGAGGGGGGGCTACATACACTTAACATTCCTTAAACTTCTTTAAACTTAAGCCAAAAAACATCCCCTGATAAAAACAAAACAACAACAAAGGAACAAGCTTCAGGAATAAAAAGAATGCAAGCAGAAGTCCAGAACATAGTGGGGTCTACCCAGTTTATTGCACCAAATGCAGCATGTATGATTACCTGCCCTATGGGCAGGTGGCATATGTGTGCATTCGGTGCAAGAAGCTCCTGGCCTTCAGAGACCATTTATGGGCTTTGGAGACCAGGGTGGCTGAACTGGAGGAGCTAAGGGAGACAGAGAGGTACATAGTTGTGATTTTCTGGGACACAGTAGAACAGTCCCACACCCAGTCTGACAACCTCTATGCTGTTGAGGAGGATGAAAGTCTCAGGGAAGGAGAACATCTAACTGGAGCGGAGGGAAATCACCCCATACTTGGGACTCTCCTTCCAGATGATGTCGTGGTATCCTCTCTCACTGAGGATACCTCTCTGGGGGAGGGATCTCCAGTTATTAAGAAGAGACAGGTAATAGTAATGGGCGATTCGATGATTAGAAACATAGATAGCTGAGTTTCTGATGACCAGGAGAACCGCATGGTGACTTGCCTGCCTGGTGCGAAGGTTGCAGATCTCTCGAGACATCTAGATAGACTTATGTGTAGTGCTGGGGAGGAGCCGATGGTCGTGACACATGTAGGTACCAATGACATAGGGAGGGATAGGAGAGAGGTCCTGGAAGCCAAATTTAGGCTGCTAGGTAAGAGATTGAAGTCCAGGACCTCCATGGTAGCATTCTCTGACCTCCATGGTTAGCTTCCAGTTCCACACGCAGCACCAGTTGGACAGGCAGAACTGCAGGGTCTCAATGTGTGGATGAGATGACGGTGTAGGGAGAAGGGGTTTAGATTTATTAGGAACTGGGGAAACTTTTGGGACAGGTGGAGCCTATACAGGAAGGATGGGCTCCACCTAAACCAAAATGGAACCAGATTGCTGGCACTTAAAATTAAAAAGGTCATAGAGTAGTTTTTAAGCTAAGGGCTGGAAAGCCGACAGGTGCAGAGGAGCACGTGGTTTGGACAGAGACATCCCTTAGGGGAGGATCTACTAATGGAGATTCTCTATGTCCTAGTAAGGAGGAAAGTATGGAAGATGATAAAATACAGATAGGATCTCATGAGAAACAGTCACATGAAAAAAGTTTCATTCAATTACATCATGTAATGGGAGACAGATAAAAAATGACAAGTTTTTAAAGTGCTTATATACCAATGCTAGAAGTCTAAATAATAAGATGGATGAACTAGAGTGCCTTGTATTAAATGATATAATAGGCATCACAGAAACTTGATGAAATGAGGATAATCAATGGAAAACAGTAATACCAAGGTACAAAATATATTGGAAGGACAGAACAGGTCGTGCGGGGGCGGGGAGAGGAGTGGCACTATATGTGAAAGAAAGCATAGAATCAAATGAAATAAAAATCTGAAATGAACCAAACTGTACCATAGAATCTCTATGGATAGCAATTCCATGCTCGAATAATAAGAATATAGCAATAGAGATAAAGAATATAGCAATAGGAATATATTACCAACCACCTGACCAAGATGGTGATAATGACTGTGAAACGCTCAGGGAGATTAGAGAGGCTATTGAAATAAAAAACTCAATAATAATGGGGGATTTCAACTATCCCCATATTGACTGGGTACACGTCACCTCAGGACAGGATGCAGAGATTAAGTTTCTTGACACCTTAAATGACTGCTTCTTGGAGCAGCTATTCCTGGAACCCACAAGAGGAGGCAATTCTTGATTTAGTCCTAAGTGGAGCACAGGATCAGATCCAAGAAGTGAATATAGCTGGACTGCTTGGTAACAGTGACCATAATATAATTAAATTTAACATCCCAGTGGTGGGGGAAACACCACAGTGGTCCAACACTGTAGGATTTAATTTCAGAAAGGGGAACTACACAAAAATGAGGAGGTTAGTGAAACAGAAATTAAAAGGTACAGCACCAAAAGTAAAATCCCTGCAAGCTGCGTGAAAACTTTTTAAAGACGCCATAATAGAGACTCAACTTAAATGTATACCCCAAATTAAGAAACATAGTAAGAGAACCCAAAAAGAGCCACAGTGGCTAAACAACAAAGTAAGAAAAGCAATGAGAAGCAAAAAGGCATCCTTTAAAAAGTGGAAGTTAAATACTAGCGAGGAAAATAGAAAAGAGCATACACTCTGGCAAATCAAGTACAAAAATATAATTAGCCAAAAAAGTATTTGAAGAACAGCTAGACTCAAAAAGTAATATCAATTTTTTTAAGTACATCAGAAGCAGGAAGCCTGCTAAACAACCAGTGGGGCCAGTGGACGATCGAGATGCTAAAGGAACACTCAAGGATGATAAGGCCATTTTGGAGAAACTAAATGAATTCTTTGCATCGGTCTTCATGTTTGAGGATATGGGGGAGATTCCCAAACCTGAGCCATTCTTTTTAGGTGACGAATCTGAGGAACTGTCCCAGATTGATGTGTCATTAGAGGAGGTTTTGGAACAAATTCATAAAATAAACAGTAATAAGTCACCAGTACCAGATGGTATTCACCCACGAGTTCTGAAGGAACTCAACTGTGAAACTGCAGGACTACCAAATGACTGGAGAATAAATAGCTAATGTGACGCCAATTTTAAAAAAGGGCTCCAGAGATGACCCCAGCAATTACAGGCCAGTAAGCCTGACTTCAGTAACAGGCAAATTAGTTGAAACTATAGTAAAGAATACAATTATCAGACATATAGATGAACATAATTTGTGGGGGAATAGTCAACATGGTTTTTGTAAAGGGAAATCATGCCTCACCAATCTACTAGAATTCTTTGAGGAGGTCAACAAGCATGTGGTCAAGGGGGATCCAGTGGAAATAGTGTATTTAGATTTTCAGAAAGGTCCCTCTCCAAAGGCTCGTAAGCAAAGTAAACAGTCATAGGATAAGAGGGACGGTCATCTCATGGATTAGTTACTGGTTAAAAGATAGGAAACAAAAGGTAGGAATAAATGGTCGGTTTTCACAATGGAGAGAGGTAAATAGTGGTGTCCTCCAGGGGTCTGTACTGGGACCAGTCATATTCATAAATGATCTGGAAAAAAGGGTAAACAGTGAGGTGGCAAAATTTGCAGATGATACAAAACTACTCAAGATAGTTAAGTCGCAGGCAGACTCTGAAGAGCTACAAAAGGATCTCTCAAAACTGTGTGACTGGGCAACAGAATGGCAGATGAAATTCAATGTTGATAAATGAAATGTAATGCACATTGGAAAACATAATCCCAACTATACATATAAAATGATGGGGTCTAAATGAGCTGTTACCACTCAAGAAAGAGATCTTGGAGTCATTGTAGATAGTTCTTGAAAACATCCACTCAGTGTGCAGCAGCAAAAAGCGAACAGAATTTTGGGAATCATTAAGAAAGGGATAGATAATAAGACAGAAAATATCATATTACCTCTCTATAAATCCATGGTACGCCCACATCTTGAATACTGTGTGCAGATATGGTCGCCTCATCTCAAAAAAGATATATTGGAACTGGAAAAGTTCCAGAAAAGGGCAACAGAAATGATTAGGAGTATGGAACGGCTACCATATGAGCAGAGATTAATAAGACTGGGATTTTACAGCTTGGAAAAAAGACGACTAAGGGGGAATATGATAGAGGTCTAATAAAATAATGACTGGTGTGGAGAAAGTAAATAAGGAAGTGTTATTTACTCCTTCTCATAACACAAGAACTAGGGGTCACAAATAAAATTAATAGGCAGCAGGTTTAAAACAAACAAAAGGAAGTATTTTTTCATACAACGCACAGTCAACCTGTGGAACTCCTTGCAGAGGATGTTGTGAAGGCCAAGACTATAACAGGCTTCAAAAAATAACTAGATAAATTCATGGAGTGTAGGTCTGTCAATGGCTATCAGCCAGGATGGGTAGGGATGGTGTCCCTAGCCTCCATTTGCCAGAAGCTGGGAATAGGCCACAGGGGATGGATCACTTGATGATTACCTGTTCTGTTCATTCTCTCTGGGGCACCTGGCATTGGCCATTGTTGGAAGACAGCATACTGGACTAGATGGACCTTTGGCCTGACCCACTACGGCCATTCTTATGTCCTTATGTTCTTAAACAAAAAAGAAGTTACTTTTGCATTTAAGATAATCTATTTATTTAAAGTAACCTTAAAGGCTTAGTATGTACTTTTGCTTCAATATAATTTAGCATGGGGAAGAAAGTTTTGCTGGTAATGAGAATGGTTAGATTTTTATCTGTTTTGTTTCTATTTATTCGTTTAAATATTTGTATTATTGTATGTTTTGTAGACCAGCAGCCTGAGTTCAACTTTTACATGCCATGAAGACAAGAGCACGCTGGCCATATTATCAAGGAAAAAGACAGGAAAGGATATACCGCATTTCTGAACCCAAATATATCTTTTGTCAATTTCATTGACAGAGTTTATCTGTGCTGAGCCGAACTGATAACACAAATCTACCCCCCACAAACTGCTTTAATAAAACAATGACTGAATGAAACGGTTTCCCATTCAGCTGACTATAAGCAGCTTAATCTGATGCTAGACATTAGTGATGATGCCATGTTATAGAAGCCCACATGGGACTGTTCTGGTTATTTTTGCTGGGTTTGTGTTTACTTAAGTACAAATGGAAGTGTCATGCACTGAAGATGAAAGCTCCCACTGGAGCAGCACATGGCCTCATATTAGAAGCCTGCTGCCCTGGTTTCTAAGCACTGCTCTGTTTCCAAGGCGTCTAGAATAAAAATGCAGCAATGAGGAGAGTTCAGGGGAAGTGGGTTGAATGAGATGGATGGTCAACTCTGGGACACTGGAGTCACATGCACTGGTGTTAGGGATTGCAAGAGGCATTTTCTTCACTCCCTTGTTCCTTGGGGGTATGTGGTGTGTGCTAAGCATTCTGTCAAGTCTTCTCTATTCTATTCAGGGTAGTAGCTGAGTACCTAGCTCCTCCGCACCCGTGACACAAAGTTGACAAGGACCCAATTCCTTCCCTCTGCAAGGAAAATAAAACATGGGGGCAACTGGAAATGTTTCAATCTTTAGGGTGAAAACGTGGCCCCATTGAGGTCCAGGGCAAAATTCCCATTGACTTCCATGAGGTTAGGATATCATCCCGGTGTTCCCAAGTTGTCATACTGATTGGAGGAGGGACTGCATAAGGATGGCTTCCAAAGGCCATCGGAGAGATGGGGGAGCACCTCACTCCTTAGGCTCCAGGGAATGGAGGAACGGACGAAGCACAGGGGTACTCCCCGAACTCCTTGATTAAATGACTCCCTTTGGGAGGTGTGATGTCCTGGGAACTTGGCCTGCAGCCATAGCTGGACCCTCCGCTTCTAATACCTTCCAGCCGGGGGAGATAGTGCTGACTGCATCAGACTAGGCACTCAGGTACCATGGTGAAGGATTTAGTATAAATACCCTGGGCAAAGATGGGGAAAACCACAGATGGATGACCGCCCACTGGACCTGCCTCTCACTCCAGGCTCTGACTGAACTCAAGGATCTGTAAATGTGCCGTGGAAGCATCCACAGATTTCAAGCGGGGGAAAAAGGGGGAAGGAATTGATAGTACTTCATTACATTTCCTCCCCTTTGCTTTTGCCTATTGCATGTGGGGTTTCGGGCCCCTCCACATGCAGACATTATCCCCCAGGGGTTGCAAGTTCACATGTGTGAGTGCAGGCTCAGGAGTAAGACCAAACAAACCTATTCATAGACGTGCTGGATCTCTATGCAGGGCTGAATTTCACCCGTTTGCGTATAACTTTAATTACGCTTGTGAACACGCTGAAAGCAACCCCCCTGCTCCCGTTGTTTCCCCTACTCGCAGTCATGCTTTGCATGCATTTTCCGATGCTCACTACTGCCAAAACATTTTTAAAACAAAAGGTGTTGTTAGTTTAACCCAGAAACGGTAGCAGAAGTTTTAAATGAGGGCTGTCATTTGCTGCTTGTAAAAGAGAGGCTTGAAGAAACGCCGTAAAGGTTTTTTTTTCCCCGGGCTCTCTGTGGAGAGGATCCCTACACTGTCGATTTTCACAGGTACAATTTATTTATAAGCAAAATCCAAATCCTGGTTACACATGCAGCCAGCCGACAGATGCTTGTTAGTAAGGACGTGCAGGTGAAAAGGCGGCTACTTGTTAAGGAGCAGATGCTTCCATACTCTTTTGCCAGATGCATATCAAGCACCACCTGGAAGGAATTTAATCATTAGATATTCCTTTAAAAATAGTAATGCTTTGTATTTAAAATGTTAATTTATAATGTTTTAAAGAGCAGGTAATAGATTAGAAAATACAATGGCTAATTTACTGTGACCGGTATTGCCAGCGGTTACAATATTTGACTAGTTTTATACATTTGTAAAGTAAACAGCTACTGTCATCCTGAGCTGATAAAAACAAATCCAATTCATATTTGCTGGTAAATAAAAGACATGGTTGATTCTAGGTAACAGAGATGGAGCTGAATTTTGGCTCTATATGGAAAGTTAAGCTCTGGTGAATAGCTTCAGAAAGCACTGGGCTTCTTTGTGCTAAAATTTTATCTCACCATAATGTGACATTTTAAATATCTCTGATGGGAATTATTCATAATGCCTGCATTTTACCTTACTGGGTGCTCTTTTTAATGAGGCTATTTGTCCTTTCCCCAGTTTATTATAACTACAGAAGAAGGTTATTGTGATAGGGAATTTGTAAATCTCTAGGCATGGCACAACAATTCCGAACCATACAACCCATCTTGGAGATTTATACAACATAGAACATTTGATTTTAAATGGAATATACTGTGTATATAGAGAAAAGGATGCCCATTTTAGTACTGAAGGCAATTAAAACTGCTCTTTTTATTAAGGCATTTGAATTGCAATAAAATAACGCACTTTACTTATGGTGAAATTTTCTTGTCCTCTTAAAAAATATGACAGTCACATCTTCCTAGACGAGTGTTGTGAATCCATGTATCGATAACAGTAAAACACTAGAATGTCCAGGAACAGAATACATTTATAATACGGAAATTCAGTTCCCAGAGAGCATAATTCAGTCCTGATTATTATATTAATGTGCCTCTTCTTGGATAATTAATAGATGGGATAACCTCAAAAATATAATTACAAGTAGACCAAGAGAGTTTCATTCTAATTTATTGACTTAGTACTTTATGAATGGAAAGTTCATTCTAATAAAGAGAGATTTTTGTTTTTGAGCCTCTCTCTCATTGTCTAATTGACACTCTGTAGACATTGTCATGCCCGTTTATTATCTAGCTATGTCATATGTGCCCTGTGGAAGTGTTTAAAGTCACACAGCTTTTTTTATTTTATTTTCACTTCTTTAACAAGACATGGTAGCAGGGATGGCAGCTTGGGTGACCTCAGGCTCCCAACTCACAACAAATTTAAATGTAAAGGTCCTCTCTCCTTCCTCTTTGCCTTGGCCCTTCTAGATGACTGCCACTTCTGAAACAACACCTCCTGTTTATTGCTTAAGAGATGTAGCTTTGGAAGTGCCCTTGCACTGTGCTACGGGGACACTCAGACCTTCAGGATGTAAAATCAGAGTGAGGATGGAGGAAAAGGAAAAAGAAAAAAGGTCAGTCATGGGTTTTATTTCTAGGCTCAGCTTTTCTATATTGAGCTTTCCTAAATGCAAAGGAGAAATTGCTGCTCCACACTAAAGAAGATAGGGCCGTGTCTCTTATAAGTCCTGGGATTCTGGGATTCAGTAAAGGGCTAGATACTTTTCATGGAAACTATCATCCTTAAGGGTTTTCCTGGAATTGCATCTCTGGACATGACTGATTGAAAGATTCTTGTGATCCTACAAAGAAAGTAAGTAAAAGTCTTAGCAGGAGCCTGAGAACACCAACAGGGGCATCAACCAGTGATGAAAGGTGAGGATGTGAAAAGCTAAAGTTGCAAATGCTGAAGTGCTCATAAAGCTGATCCTACAGTGTTTCTGAGTTAGCTATGAAGAGCAGACATAGCTTCAGGCTCATTTTTTAGGTCAGTTTTTTTTTTTTTAATGCCACTATAAGAAACCTCAACTGGCTGCAGAATAGAAGGCACACTTCATTAACGTACATACACAAAAACATATAACTGCCTTGCAAGATTCTCTGTTACGTCCCTGATAGATATATATGCATCTTTGCAAGTCTCCATAGCAAGAACAGAACGTGCCTATACTCAGATTTCTCCCAAATAAATCCAATGTACAAATTGCAATGTACAATAGAACTTTGTACTAACCTCCTGCTCAATATAAATCTGCTAGCAACAATGAACTGTAAGCGTATAAGTTAAAGTCCCACAGAAGTGCCAAAGTTATACAAGTTCAAATAGTTTTACCTAGCTCCTGATTTACAGTTTCACAGATAACCAAGCTTTGTTTGCAGGTGTTTTCTCTAAACTGGGACAAAAATAGATTTGAAACATGTAAGCAGACATGATTAATAGAGAGAATAATTAACATTTTCTTCTTAAAGTTTGACAGTCTGATAAAATGTTGGGTGTGTTAAGATTTAGAAACATGTATCTTTTATATAGATAGATAGATAGATAGATTATGGAGAGTCCTCCATAATCACCATCTCTTAGGTGTAAAATACTTTTATGGGGTCAATCCCTTTCTTATTGAAGTCACTTACAAAATTCTCATTGACCTTAGTGGGAGAAGGCTCTAATCATTATAGGAAATAATAGATGGGATGGACGATACATTAAGCTAATACAAGGAAGTTATTTCATTAAACTTTTTAGACACATCACAAACGACAAGACATTTTTGTGTGGTTTGTGATGTCTTCAAAATGTTGAAATGAAGTGTACCTGGATATTTCCTGATGTTCATTTTTTGTGACTTTTAAATATAGATATCCAATTAGATAAAATGAAAGTCAAATCTGAACAATGATAATAAGAGATCAAGTTACTTTCTCTAAAATGAAAGGAGTCAGATTAAGAGGAGTGCTATTTTTCCAACATTTACATCATAAAGATTAAAAAATTACTAGACACCTACTTAGCTAGAGGTCAATTCAAAAGAATGGGTTGTGGAAGGACCACTGGTAAACCTTATGGGCAGCAGCTTCAGTGCCAAGGCCAATGACACTGCCAACTTTCATGCTGCCCACAGGGTTTTGAATATCAATAGTGAAACTGACCAGTGTCTAGTCAGTTTCATGCTATTATTGCCCTTGAAAGCTATTCAGTAGCAGCAGATACAGGCACTGCTTATCTGCAAGCTTAGGAAGGTACCATAACATCACCACTTTCCACCCCATACATGCTTGGAAGGTTATCTTGAATAGGTCCTTTCACTCACCAGGGAAAGCTTCCCATTCACTGTCAGGGACACTGAAACCTATGAAAATGTTCCTGACATATGAAACCAGTGGTGGGCTGTAAAAAGAATCTAGAAATTCCTTTTTCCAAACACAGTGCATAGAAGAGATGGATCCTAAGCAACACGCTTTATCCAAATATCCAGACCTGTGGGGAGAGTCAAAATATGAAACCAGACGTGGACACAAATTTTTCAAATAGCCCACATAGTCATAATGCAGGAAAACAGCAACCCAAATCTGAATAGCTTCAAATTTTGGTTTGTTCACATTTTGTGACTTGGGCTTATCTTGGTTACAGGATTTGTGTATGAGAATTCCTTAATGCGCAAGAGATGCAAAAGTCCGAAGGGACTCATAAAGATAAAGAACTTTCATGCATTTGGGAGCTCTACTGTTTTTAAACAAGAATTCAACCTTAAAGCTGTGTGACACTATTAATTTTTGCTTCTTAGCAGCAAAACTGGCAACTTTTTCACCAGGTGAAAAGCCATTAATTTCATTGGCAGATTTTGTCCTTTTCATTCCCTTCACTAACCCTATAAAAATTGCAGACAAATGGATTTTATGCCAGTAATCAAAAAAAAAAAAAGAAAAGAAAAGAAAAAGAAAAAAGAAAAACAAACAACAACAGAAAAATAAACTGGAAACCAAAAGGTTGGGTGGGAAAGAGTTTTGACCTTGAAAAATTTGATTATTCAATTGTTTTAGAGTGTGTGTGTGTATATGTATGTATGTGCGATGTTCTCCTCACAGCTTTACTTCAAAATATCAGTGAAAAGAAAAATGCCAGTATGAAGCTTAAGCAAATTCCACTTGTGATTTCGAAGTTCATTAAATCACTACAAATTGCTCAGCAGTATCCTAAGCTCTCATTTAAATGGGCACAAATGCATGCCTGTTTCACTTTACATGTGCACTACCAGATGTGTATGTATAAATGCCTAATTTAGGTACAAAACCAATGAGATGAATGTGTAGTGAAGTGTGGGCAAATAGAGACGCACCTGCAAAGCAAACGCACATTTGCATACACATCGGACTGGTGAATATCAGGCTTCTGTGATTTCTATCACTTGGTTTCATAAAAGCAGATTTTATGCTCCAGAAAGGAAGCATCAACACAACATTAGTTGAAGGAATAATTCAAGACTAATTTTTCCCTTAGCTCCCTTAGGTACTTCTGGTTTTCTGGAAATTCTAAGAAGTTTTTCTCTGAATTCTTAAATGCCCAGGTTGCTGAGTTACTGAACATTTAGACACCTTCTTTTAGAAAACAGATATTCAGCTGTGATCTTGGAAAACGTGAAGGGCCATTAAAATGTTACTGGTGGAGGAGAGGATTAGTTTACATTTTAAAACTCCGAGCATTTTAAAATATAAAATGTTAAATGTAAATAAAAAAGCCTCTCAGGTGCTTTTTAAATATGTACCAGCTGCTTTCCAATATATTAATACAGGCTTTGGGGCTTATCTCTTGTTGTTAGATTGGGCTCATATATGCAGTGTGTGCTTCCCTTTGTCTTTTAAATCTGGCTCTCCTGGTAGCACACATTTTTATAGCAAAAGAGAAAAATGCTGCCACATTAAATAGCCAAAGTAAAATGTTTACAAAAGAAGACCTTGCTTCTTTTTAGGTCAGCCTGACATGTGTTTGGGCCTTATACCTCACACACACATCAGGTAGTGCACATGTAAAGTAAAGCAGGCATGCACTTGTGCATATCTAAATAGGTGCCTAGAATACTGCTGAAAATCAGGTCTCAAATGTGAGTGTGGCTAGTTGTAGTGGGTAGTGAGGAATGTATGCCAAGTTATTCCATTTAGGAGTTATGCTTCTAGGATCAGAATCCATGCATGGGATCTTTGTGCGACAATTTGGCGACAATTTGGCCATCACAATCCTATAAACTTTCTGTGAAAAAGAGGGGTGTTTCCCTATGGAAAAAGGCTGCATCCAACTATTTATAGTGTTGCCTTCAAAATCTAGAAGATTTCAAAAGTAAGGGGTTTTCTCCCATTCCCCATATTTGTGTCCTGCATCATTTTTGTGTGCATATATATATATTAAAAAAAAAAAAAAAACCCGAAACACACTGATAAAAGATCCAGGTTAATAAGTAATTTGGCACTGTGATTCTTAGATATTCTACATAAGATTCGTATTAACACAGATTATTGGGAAAATCTTAAAGACATCCTGGAAAGTGTGTGCTTATTTATTTATATTATTTTTTATATATTTGTGTGTCCTCAGCCAAGCTTTTGTTTAAATCTAATTAAGTGCTGCTCATTCACAAAGTAGAAGTTTCACCATTGGGATGACAAGGTAACATTTTCAAATGTGCCTAAATTACAGAGAAGCCAAAGTCCTATTTCTGAATGTGATTTAGGGCCAGATTTCAAACATGTATTTAGGTGCCTAATCTCCATTGAAATCAGTGGGAGTTAAGTCCATAAATGTCTTTAAAAATCTGCACCTTAGTCTTATTGAAAAAAATCAATAGGACTGGCTCCTAAGTCACTTCTGAAAATAATATGCAGACTCCTAATTCAGTTAGGCCTTGCAACACAGAGTGGAGCAGTGCCTAAACACCTGTAAAAATCTGGGCCTTAGGCACTTTTGAAAATGCTTCCCACAATCTGAAGGGCTAGAATGAAGTCACTGTTTTTTTATTTTATACATTTGAAGCAAATGTAATAAAAAGCTGTACTGTGTCAGCCCCTCTTTATACACGTGATAAATACAACATAGTCAGGGATAGTGGAATTTTCCCCATGGAGCCGTGCCAATGTGTCACAGCCTTGACCTAGATGTTTGAGAAAGTAATTTGGTCTCCGTTCTCATTTAATCCTTGGCCTCTCTGCTGAAACTGAACAACAATAGTGACAAGGTGTGACTAACTTTTTCACAAACATACCCTGAGTGCTGTTGCCTTCCACATTCATTTCAAAACTGCTTGTTCTCTAAGGATCCAATAATAGATTTATTCCCGGCTGACACAAGTGCAGTTGATCACCTATCTAAACACACTCCAAAAGAATTTTCAAACCTACTCAGGTTCCTATATCCAAATTTAGGCATCTACATTTTTCTGGCTGGATTTTAAAAGTGCTGAAGACCTGCAGCTCCCAGTGGGCTGTGTGGCTGTTCAGCATTTCTTAAAATCAAACCACTTTTATGGCACTTCTCTAGCACCCACTTGAAAGATTCCCATTGACTTCACTGGGCCTTGGATCGGGTCCTTATTTAGATGCTTATCTATGGATTTAGCACAACTTGAGGCATCCAGGTTTGAAAATGTTGGCCTATGAGCCAAATTCTGTCATGGTAAAAATGGGTGCAATTCCTTTGAAGTCACTTGCTTATATAGTTCTTAAGTTTGGCCCCATAAGAAAAAAAAATAAATCAGTATTTTATTCAGAAATCTATTGCTTTGAAATTGTGATTCTGACACATAAGACTGATATCTGTTTATATGGTGTTGTCAACCTTTAAGGGACAATCATTTGTTGGTAGATGAAAACTGACATCCATTCTTGCTCCATTGCTCAGATTACAGCTAGAAAGAATTAGAAACGATTGTTGCAATTTTCTGTTTGGTAGTCCCCAACAACATAACCACTGGTAGGAGGAGCTTTTGAGACTAGTCTCTATCGACAGGTATAAAAGGCATCATACTACCTTTATGTGAGACTTAAACCCATTACTGAAACAGTGTCCAGTGAAACTAATGAAACCTGGCTATTAGCTGATAGGCTTTGTTCCTAAGGAGGTGTGAAGCAAAAAGCCATATAAATAGTGTAAGCATTGTTGAGGCAACACGAGCACTGCATGTTTATGAAAATAAAAATAAGTGTTTATGCTGGTGAACTGTAAGATTTTCTACTACTTCCTTTACTTCATCTGATACTTTTAAATAGAACACATTAAGCTCACCGGGGGAATCTGGCTCTGACACAGCGCTGAGTTCCTCTTCATGAACTGAAAGCAATCTGTCTGACTGGGACATTGAGGACCAGTAATTTACTATCTCAGCTGTAATTTTAAATGCTCACCCACTGCAGGGATTGAAGCTTTCATTCTATAATTATAGAGGAATCAAAAGACTAGCACACTAATGTATTGTGCTACAATGCCAGCTATTTATAATAGTCACTTCTCAGCCAATATGTTTTTAATATGTCAGCATAGTATGGCTGTCAGAAACAATCCCCCTCCCCCCCGCCCCCACAGTCTCCCTATAATGGTTTGTGACTGGAAAATATAAATATTTTTTAAAGCTTAGAGTTTTACAGTAAAAAAAAAAGATGCTGTGAAACGGACTAACTGCTCACTAAGCATTAGTGTTGGTCCCTGTTTTACTGTAAGGGTATGGGGTAACATCAGGATAGCCAACGTACATCAGCAACAATGGACAATCGTGTACTGTGGTAAGGCTAAGTATCAGGTTTTCTTGGTGTACTGTGGGCCCATTGAAGACACTAGGCCAAAGGAGAAGCTCTTTAGATCACTTAAGCAGCACAGCTACCTAATTCAGAGCCACGGTTTGACATGTGCTGTTTCTCTAATAAAATGATTTTGTTAGTTTTACAATAATCATTGAATGACTAATCTTGACCCATACAGCTGGGTTTATTCCACCATTTGGCCTTCTGCTAGCGCCAATCAGATTAGTCTATGCTATAGCTAATCAAAATATTCACTGCACATATTTGTTTTGCAGTTAGGTCCTTTGCTGATTACTGAATCACTCCTGAAAATACTACTTCCTTTCACCCCATTCTATATAGACTGCAAGCTTTGTGGGGCACACAGTGTCTCTTACTACATATTTGTACAGTGCATAGCACAATGGGGTCTTGCTCTCATTTGGGGCTTTTAGTTGCTACCACAATACAAATAAACAGTAATAACAATGGAAAACAGCTTGAAAATCCCCACAATTAACCCCTTGAGAAGCTGGAGTGTCTGACTTGGAGAAATCCTGACAATGAATGAAGTAGATCAAAATTCAGTTGATACAGTTTTCGCTAAAAGCTCTCTGCAATGCTTCCAAGGCCCGGCTCCTACTGAGCTCAATCCTAATTCAACAGACAAAAGGTTTTACTGCAGTGCTGTGGTTCAGTGATCTGATGGCACCCCATTAACTAGTTCCCTTGTATCGAAGATTGACTCAGCGGAGCATTTTCAGAGAGAACACCAACACAAAGAGAAGGTTCTCTCAGGCAGACTGACAACATATCCTCACAATCCATCATTCTTAAAGGGAAACACATACGGTTGCTGCTTGTCCACAGTCTGCCAATAGACATTTATAGACTGAGCCATGGTTGTTGTCTGTGACTGTGTCCATATATTCCCGCCCTTGTTAGTGTACTGAGCTTGGACAAGGCACAAAGAAAGTCTCAACCCTTCAATTTAGCATAACTGGACTGATTTTCCCGTCAGAATAGTCATGCCAATGAACAATGCTTCATTGTTTAGCACTGACTATGCGTTTGGTGCTGTATGGTAAACACTAGCACAGTCCCTACCCTAAAGAATTTACAGTCAGGAAGACACACAGATAGATGGTACCAGCCTATTGTTGGCTGCTTGTTGTTATGCTCCACTGTTCCCTAGGCTGGTTGCAAAGTTAAGGAAATTATAGGGCTGAGTCTTGAGCACTGTTATATTCATTCCTTTTGCCCTGTTCAGCTCATTTTGAGCTCTACTGCTATTGACTGCCATGGAATTGTCTCCACGTTGAGTGCTAACAGCCTGGCTACATTTTGACACTCTGGGTCAACTTAATTGGTTTCTCATACACTAACTGTAGTAGAGGTCACATTGGTTCAGACTAATGGTCCATATAGCCCAGTATCCTGTCTTCCAACAGTGGCTGGTGCCAGCTGCTTCAGAGAGAATGAACAGAACATGGAAATTATCAAGTGATCCATCCCCTATCATCCAGTCACAGCTTCTGGCAGTCAGAGGCTTAGGGACACCCAGAGCATGGGGTTGCATCCCTAACCATCTTGGCTAATAGCCATTGATGGACCTATCCTCCATGAACATAGGTTTGTTGAACCCAGTTATACTTTTGGCCTTCACAACATCCCCTGGCAATGAGTTCCACAGATTGGCTCTGCTGTGTGTGAAGAAGTACACCCTTATATTTGTTTTAAAACTACTACCTATTAATTTCATCTGGTGGCCCCTGGTTTTTGTGTTATGTGAAGGAGTAAATAACACTTCCTTATTCACTTTCTCCACACCATTCATGATTTTATAGATCTCTATCATATCCCCCCATAGTCATCTCTTTTCTAATCTGAACAGTATTAGTTATATTACTCTCTCCTCATATGGAAGCTTTTCCATACCTGTAATAATTTTTGTTACCTCCTCTGCACTTTTCTCATTTCGAATATATCTTTTTCTTGGGGAGGAGGGAAGGAGAGAGGGGATGACCAGAACTGCATGCAGTATTAAAGGTGTGGACGTACCATAGATTTACATAGTGGTATTATGATATTTTCTGGTTTATTATCTATCCCTTTTCTAATGGTTTGTAACATTTTGTTAGCTTTTTGACTGCTGCTGCACACGAAGTAGATGTTTTCAGTGAACTATCCACAATGATTGCAAGATCTCTTTCTTGAGTGGTAACAGCTAATTTAGACCTCAACCATGATTACTATGTTAATGAGGCCAACCAACAACTCTCCGACACCACCTACTATAAAGAACTCAAAGAAGACCCTACATCACAATTTACCCAGGAATTTAAGGCTATCATCAGATCCTTCCTCATACAAATCCAAGAGAAACTCTACAAACTCATCCCCCACAAACCCACACAGACCTTCGACATGCTTCCCAAGATACACTAACAAGGGAACCCAGGCATAGCCATCATATGTGGCCAGGCACTCTTATTTAAAGAATATCGGAACTCACAGAAACCATCCTCAAACCGCTCAACACAGAAAGGGCCATATTCCTCCAGAACACAAATGACTTCTCCCAAAAACGCCACAAAATTAATAATCTCCCTTAGACCACCATCCTTGCCACCATGGCATGGTGTCCTCCCTATTTACCAACATCCCTCACAATGACGGCATTGCTGCCTGCCTCAAATATTTACAAAACTATGGACAACTCTCAGATATACACCCCAAACACATCACCAGACTCATACATTTCATCCTCACCCATAACAATTTTACATTCAAAAACAAACACTTTGTCCAAACCATGGGAATAGCTATGGGTACTAGGATAGCTCTTCAATATGCCAATCTCTTCATGGGCCACCATGAAGAAGTAGTTTTGGACAAATGCACCACCTGAGATATCTAAATGCTATTTTCATCCTCTGGACAGATGACTTAAACTCCCTCATAGATTTCCACCACAACTTCATCAACCATTACTTTTCCATTAAACTCTCTCTGGAACAGTCCCACACCAGCATCAAGTTTCTGGACACCACAATCAGCTTCTGTCAAGGCTGGATCCCCACTTTGAACTTTAGGGTACAAATGTAGGGGCCTGCATGAAAACTTCTAAGCTTAACTACCAGCTTAGCTCTGGTTCCGCTGCCACCATTTCAATGGATTCCCTCCCTGAGAAGCCTTGAAAAACCTTCACCAAGTCTCTGTGAATACAGATCCAAACCCCTTGGATCTAAAACAAGGAGAAATTAACCATCCCCCCTCCTTCCTCCCACCAACTCCTGGTGAATACAGATCCAAACCCCTTGAATCTAAAGCAAGGAGAAATTAACCATTCCCCTCCTTCTTCCCACCAACTCCTGGTGAATACAGATCCAAACCCCTTGGATCTAAAACAAGGAGAAATCAATCAGGTTCTTAAAAAGAAGGATTTTAATTAAAGAAAAAGGTAAAAATCATCTCTGTAAAATCAGTATGGAAATTAACCTTACAGGGTAATCAAACTTAAAGAGCTCAGAGGACTCCCTTCTAGTCTCAGGTTCAAAGTACATCAAACAAAGATAAACACTCTAGTAAAAGGTACATTTACAAGTTGAGAAAACAAAGGAAAACTAACACGCCTTGCCTGGCTATTTACTTACAAGTTTGAAATAGGAGAGACTTGTTTAGAAAGATGTGGAGAACCTGGATTGATGTCTGGTCCCTCTCAGTCCCGAGAACGAACACACTCCCAAACAAAGAACACAAACAAAAGCCTTCCCCCCACAAGATTTGAAAGTATCTTGTCCCCTTATTGGTCCTTTAGGTCAGATGCCAGCCAGGTTACCTGAGCTTCTTAACCCTTTACAGGGAAAAGGATTTTGGAGTCTCTGGCCAGGAGGGATTTTATAGTACTGTACACAGGACAGCTGTTACCCTTCCCTTTATAGTTATGACAGCTTCAATAATGGAACCATACAGACAACTATATACAAGAAACCCATGGATAACCACACCTACCTTCATAGATCCAGTAAGTACCCCAAGCACACCAAGAAATCTGTCATCTATAGCCAAACACTCAGATACCATAGAATATGTTCCAAGGAGAAAGTCCACGATACATTCCATAACAGACTCAAAACCGTCTTCAGCAAGCAAGGTCAGTCCACCAGATAATAGACTGCATCATGGAACAGGCCACCCAAATACACTTTACAGAAAAATAAAACCCCCTCCAACTGCACACCCCTAGCTGTCACCTACCACCACACTAGATCCCCTATGGGGTATCATCAAACAACTACAATCCATACTCATTGGGGACCCCATCCTGGAAGAAATCTTTCCTGAACCTCCTCTTCTGGCCTTCAGACAACCCCCCACAACTTCTCCAAGCTCATCATCAGAAAAAAGCACACCACAGACCAGGACAAAACAACTCGAAGTGGCACCAGACCCTGCCAAAACAACAAATGCAAAACCTGCAGACATATCTCCACTGCTACAATGATCAACGTCCCCATAAAATATGGGTTCTACTCATGCCTATCACGACATGTTGTGCATCTCATTCAGTGGATTAAATGCCCAGAGAGCAACTATATAGGTGAAACCAGATAATCACTTATCAGAGGGGTAGCCGTGTTAGTCTAAATCTGTAAAAAGCAACAGAGGGTCCTGTGGCACCTTTAAGACTAAGTATTGGGAGCATAAGCTTTCGTGGGTAAGAACCTCACTTCTTCAGATGCATAAAAGCTTATGCTCCCAATACTTCTGTTAGTCTTAAAGGTGCCACGGGACCCTCTGTTGCTTTTTACAGATAATCACTACACTCTTGAATGAACTCACATAGGAAAATGATAAAAGACAAAAACACCACTTCACCTGTGAGTGAACACTTTTAACAAAGCGATTACTCTATATCTGATTTATCAGTCCTCATCATCAAAGGAAACCTGCATAACACTTTCAAAAGATGAGCCTGGGAGCTTAAATTCATAACTTTGCTAGACATTAAAAATCATGGACTGCATAGAGATAAGCCATAAATCCAACCTATAACCCACTTACAACCCTCCCCTTAGCTGCTCCTCCCACCTTCTTTCCTCTCTGTAACTGGAGAGGTGTTAATGGACCACTTCTCCTTAAATGGTCCCTTGAAATATATGTTAACTACTTATGCTAGAAGATAATAAGGTGATATATAACAGTCAGCATGGATTTGTCAAAAACAAATCCTGTCAAACCAACCTGTTAGTTTTCTTTGACAGGATAACAAGCCTTGTTGATAGTGGGGAAGCGATAGACATGGTATATCTTGATTTTAGTAAAGCTTTTGATACTGTCCCGCATGACCGTCTCATGAATAAACGAGGGAAATGCAACCTAGATGGAGCTACTATAAGGTGGGTGCAAAACTGGTTGGAAAACCATTCCCAGAGAGTAGTTATCAGTGGCTCAGGGTCATGCTGGATGGGCATAATGAGTGGGGTCCCGCAGGGATCAGTTCTGGGTCTGGTTTTGTTCATCAGTGATTTAGATAATGGCATACAGAGTCCATTTATAAAGTTTGCAGATGATACCAAGCTGGGAGGGGTTTCAAGTGCTTATAGGATTAAAATTCAAAGTGATCTGGATAAACTGGAGAAATGGTCTGAAGCAAATAGGATGAAATTCAATAAGGACAAATGCAAAGTACTCCACTTAGGAAGGCACAATCAGTTGCATACATACAAAATGGGAAATGACTGCCAAGGAAGGAGTACTGCGGAAAGGGATCTGGGGGTCACAGTGGACCATAAGCTAAATATGAGTCAACAGTGTAACGCCATTGAATAAAAAGCAAACATCATTGTGGGATATATTAGCAGGAGTGTTGTAAGCAAGACACAAGAAGTAATTCTTCCGCTCTACTCTGCTCTGATTAGGCCTCAACTGGAGTATTGTGTCCAGTTCTGGGTGCCACATTTCAGGAAGGATGTGGACAAATTGGAGAGAATCCAGAAAACAGCAACAAAAAGATTAAAGGTCTAAACAACATGACCTATGAGGGAAGATTGAAAACATTAGGTTTGTTTAGTCTGGAAAAGAGAAGACTCAGAGGGGACATGATAACAATTTTCAAGTATGTAAAAGGTTGTTACAAGGAGGAGGAAGAAAATTTGTTTTTCTTAAACTCTGAGGATAGGACAAGAAGCAATGGGTTAAAATTGCAGCAAGGGAGGTTTAGGTTGGACATTAGGAAAAACTTCTTAACTGTCAGGGTAGTTAAGCCCTGGAATAAATTGCTGAGGGAGGTTGTGGAATCTCCATCATTGGAGATTTTTAAGAGCAGGTTAGACAAACACCTGTCAGGGATGATCTAGATAATACTTAGTCCTGCCTTGAGTACAGGGAACTGGACTAGAAGACCCCTCGAGGTCCCTTCCAGTTCTACAGCTCTATAATTCTATGAAAATAGACTTGCCAAACTGCCTAATATGAGGAAAAGAGTATGATTAAAACTCCCAATCTCCTTTAATCAGCATAGAATGGTGAAAGTCAGAATGAAAACTGTTTCACAATACTCTCTAGCAGCATTATATCGACACATGAGGCAAGCACTACCTCAGCCAATACTGTGTGGACAGTTACATTGCTGACAAATTTGAATAAAGATCCTATTACACTAGAATCTCAATCAAATACTCTCAGAGGAAGAGCAAACTCACTGACTTTGCCCACAAAACAACACTGACTTTACTGGGCTTCAAATTCTGAGGATAGGACAAGAAGCAATGAGCTTAAACTGCAGCAAGGGAGGTTTAGGTTGGACATTAGGAAAAACTTCCTAACTGTCAGGGTAGTTAAGCACTGGAATAAATTGCCTACGGAAGTTGTGAAATCTCCACCATTGGAAATTTTTAAGAGCAGGTTAGACAAAAACCTAGATAATTAGTCCTGCCTTGAGTGCAGGGGACTGGGCTAGATGACCTCTTGAGTTCCCTTCCAATTCTATGATTCTATGCTAAACAATCTGTTCCACTTTTTATTAGCAGAGACACTGAGGGTATGTCTACACTACGAAATTAGGTCGAATTTATAGAAGCCGGTTTTATAGAAATCGGTTGTATACAGCCGATTGTGTGTGTCCCCACATAAAATGCTCTAAGTGCATTAAGTCGGCGGACCGCGTCCACGGTACCGAGGCTAGCGTCGACTTCCGGAGCGTTGCACTGTGGGTAGCTATCCCACAGTTCCCGCAGTCTCCGCCGGCCATTGGAATTCTGGGTTGAGATCCCAATGTCTGAATGATGCAAAACAGTGTCGCGGAGGGTTCTGGGTACATGTCGTCAGGCACCTCCCCCTCCGTCAGAGCAACGGCAGACAATCGATTCACGTCTTTTTACCTGGGTTACCTGTGCAGACAACATACTACTCCAAGCATGGAGCCCACTCAGCTCAGCTCAGCTCACCGTCACCATATGTCATCTGGTTGCCGGCAGACGTGGTACTGCATTGCTACACAGCAGCAGCTAATTGCCTTTTGGCAGTAGACGGTGCAGTATGACTTGTAGCCTTCATCGGCGATCTGGGTGCTGGCAGACGTGGGGCTGCATTGCACACAGCACCAGCCCCTTGCCTTTTGGTAGAAGATGGTATATTACGACTGATATCCGTCGTCGTTGTACTGCAGTGGCTGTCAATCATGAGCACCTGGGCAGTCTCGACAATGATGGCTATCAGTTGTAGTATGCTATTTTCTGCCAAACGCCCAGTATTTTCTGCCAAGAACCCAGAAGATGCCGAGGGCTATCAGTCATGCTGCACCGTCGTCTGCCAGCTTAAGATGTAAAAAATAGATTTGTTCTGTATTCATTTGCTTCCTCCTCCCTCCATGAAATCAACGACCTGCTAAACCCAGGGTTTTGAGTTCAATCTTGGGGGGGGGGGGCATTCTGTGTGACAGTTGTTTGTGTTTCTCCCTGATGCACAGCTACCTTTGTTGATTTTAATTCCCTGTACCTGTATGCCATGTCGTCACTCGCCCCTCCCTCTCTCCCTCCGTCCGTCAGATACTAGTTTCGCGCCTTTTTTCAGACCAGACGCCATAGCACTGGGATCATGGAGCCCGCTCAGATCACCGCGGCAATTATGAGCACTATGAACACCACGCGCATTGTCCTGGAGTATATGCAGAGCCAGGACATGCCAAAGCAAAACAAGGACCAGCCGAGGAGGCGATTGCAGCGCAGCGACGAGAGTGATGAGGAAATTGACATGGACTTAGACCTCTCACAAGGCACAGGCCCCAGCAACGTGCAAATCATGGTGTTACTGGAGCAGGTTCATGCCGTGGAACGCCGATTCTGGGCCCGGGATACAAGCACAGACTGGTGGGACCGCATCGTGCTGCAGGTGTGGGACGATTCCCAGTGGCTGCGAAACTTTTGCATGCGTAAGGGCTCTTTCATGGAACTTTGTGACTTGCTTTCCCCTGCCCTGAAGCGCCAGAATACCAGGATGAGAGCAGCCCTCACAGTTGAGAAGCGAGTGGCGATAGCCCTGTGAAAGCTTGCAACGCCAGACAGCTACTGGTCAGTCGGGAATCAATTTGGAGTGGGCAAATCTACTGTGGGGGCTGCTGTGATCCAAGTTGCCAGGGCAATCAAAGATCTGGTGATATCAAGGGTAGTGACTCTGGGAAACGAGCAGGCCATAGTGGATGGCTTTGCTGCAATGGGATTCCCAAACTGTGGTGTGGCGATAGACGGAACCCATATCCCTATCTTGGCACCGGAGCACCAAGCCACCGAGTACATAAACCGCAAGGGGTACTTTTCAATGCTGCTGCAAGCCCTGGTGGATCACAAGGGACGTTTTACCAACATCAACGTGGGATGGCCAGGAAAACTCATGTCTTCAGGCACTCTGGTCTGTTTCAAAAGCTGGAGGAAGGGACTTTCTTCCCGGACCAGAAAATAACTGTTGGGGTTGTTGAAATGCCTACCGTGATCCTTGGGGACCCAGCCTACCCCTTAATGACATGGCTCATGAAGCCGTACACAGGCAGCCTGGACAGTAGTCAGGACCTGTTCAACTACAGGCTGAGCAAGTGCCGAATGGTGGTGGAAAGTGCATTTGGACCTTTAAAAGCACGCTGGCGCAGCTTACTGACTCGCTCAGACCTCAGCGAAAAGAATATCCCCATTGTTATTGCTGCTTGCTGTGCGCTCCACAATATCTGTGAGAGTAAGGGGGAGACATTTATGGCGGGGTGGGAGGTTGAGCCACATTGCCTGGCCGCTGATTACACGCAGCCAGACACCAGGGCGGTTAGAAGAGCACAGCAGGGCGTGGTGCGCATCAGAGAAGCTTTGAAAACGAGTTTTGTGACTGGCCAGGCTACGGTGTGAAACTTCTGTTTGTTTCTCCTTGATGAACCATCCGCCCCACCCCCCCACCCGGTTCACTCTACTTCCCTGTAAACCAACCACCCCACCCTCCCCTCCCACATCGAGCACTGCTTGCAGAGGCAATAAAGTCATTTTTCAGAGTAGCAGCCGTGTTAGTCTGTATCTGCAATAAATTTGTTAGTCTCTAAGGTGCCACAAGTACTCCTGTTCTTTTAATAAAGTCATTGTTACTTCACATTCATGCATTCTTTATTAATTCAATCACACAACTAGGGGGATAATTGCCAAGGTAGCCCGGGATGGGTGGGGGTGGAGGGAAGGAAAAGGACCCACTGCAGTTTAAAACTTTAACTCTTATTGAAGGCCAGCCTTCTGATGCTCGGGCAATCATCTGGGGTGGAGTGACTGGGTAGCCATTTAATATGGGTTTGCAATGTAAAAGGAGGGGCTGCGGTTTCTGGGTTAACATGCAGCACAAACGCAACTAACCCTCCCCCCCCCAATTATCGGGGATGATCACTTCACCCCTCCCCCGCACCGCGTGGCTAACAGCGGGGAACATTTCTGTTCAGCAGAGCAGGAAGGGGCAACTCTGAATGTCCCCTTAATAAAATCGCCCCATTTCAACCAGGTGACCGTGAATGATATCACTCTTCTGAGGATAACAAAGAGTGATAAGGAATGGATGTTGTCTGCATGCCAGCAAACACCGGGACCATACGCTGCCATGCTTTGTTATGCAATGATTCCAGACTAAGTGCTACTGGCCTGATGTGGTAAAGTGTTCTACCATGGTGGACGGGATAAGGCAGCCCTCCCCAGAAACCTTTTGCAAAGGCTTTGGGAGTACATGAAGGAGAGCTTTCTGGAGATGTCCCTGGAGGATTTCCGCTACATCCCCATACACGTTAACAGACTTTTCCAGTAGCTGTACTGTCCATGATTGCCAGGGCAAATTAATCATTAATCATTAAACACGCTTGCTTTTAAACCATGTGTAATATTTACAAAGGTACACTCACCAGAGGTCCCCTGTGTGCCCTCAGGGTCTGGGAGCACGCCTTGGGTGAGTTCGGGGGTTACTGGCTCCAGGTCCAGGGTGATAAACATATCCTGGCTGTTGGAGAAACCGGTTTCTCCGCTTCCTTGCTGCTGTGAGCTATCTACATTATCTTCATCCTCATCTTCCTCGTACCCCGAACCCGCTTCCCTGTGTGTTTCTCCAGTGAAGGAGTCATAACACACGGTTGGGGTAGTGGTGGCTGCACCCTCTAGCATGGCATGCAGCTCCGCGTAGAAGCGGCATGTTTGAGGCTCTGCCCCGGACCTTCTGTTTGCCTCTCTGGCTTTGTGGTAGGCTTGCCTTAGCTCCTTAATTTTCACGTGGCACTGCTGTGCGTTCCTGTTATGGCCTCTGACCTTCATGGCGTTGGAGACCTTTTCTAATATTTTGCCATTTCGTTTACTGCTACGGAGTTCAGCTAGCACTGATTCATCTCCACATATGGCGAGCAAATCCCGTACCTCCCGTTCAGTCCATGCTGGAGCTCTTTTGCGATCCTGGGACTCCATCATGGTTACCTGTGCTGATGAGCTCTGCGTGGTCACCTGTGCTCTCCACGCTGGGCAAACAGGAAATGAAATTCAAACGTTCGCAGGGCTTTTCCTGTCTACCTGGTCAGTGCATCTGAGTTGAGAGTGCTGTTCAGAGCGGTCACAATGAAGCACTGTGGGATAGCTCCCAGAGGCCAATAACATCGAATTCCGTCCACACTACCCCAATTCCGACCCGCTAAGGCCGATTTTATCGCTAATCCCCTCGTCGGAGGTGGAGTAAAGAAACCGGTTTAAAGGGCCCTTTAAGTCGAAAGAAAGGGCTTCATCATGTGAACGTGTCCAGGCTTAATTTGATTTAACGCTGCTAAAGTCGACCTAAACTCGTGTAGACCAGGCCTGAGACAGTTTCTCAACGCAAGGCAGCTTATGTTCACCTAACTCTGTAAGCATCTAAACTAAAATGTTGCTCCACTGATGTAACTTGTGTGCTATGCTGACTTAACTCCACCTCTGTGAGAGCCGTATTGCTTAGGATGACACAGTTGTGTTGATGCAGTGTCAATGTAGACACTGAATTTCATACATCAGCTGTTGCTGGCTTTCAGAAAAAGAATGGCTCATGTGTGAGAATTTCCTTCACATCCTGTGCAGTGAAGACCGATGCAAAGAATTCATTTAGCTTCTCTGCAATGGCCTTTTCTTCCTTGACCTGCCTAATTATCCTTTTACACTTGACTTGCAGAATTGATGATCCTTTCTATTTTCCTCAATAGGATTTGACTTCAAATTTTAAAGGATGTCTTCTTGTCTCTAACAGCCTCATTTACTCTGTTGTTTAGCCATGGTGGAAATTTTTGGTTGTCTTACTGTTTTGTTTTGTTTTTATTTGGGGGAATACATTTAGTTTGAGCCTCTAGTATGGTGATTCAAAATTTTTCATGTAGCTTGCAGGCATTTCTCTCTGACCTTATCTCCTGTTATCTGACCTCCGTTTTGAAGGAATAAGGATGAGAAAAGCCTCCAGCAGTTAGAAGTCTCACTCAAGGGTTACCCCTCTAGAGTGAAGCAGTGAGAACTTTAGTCCTTTCCTAGTCCACACATCCCAAGAGGCTTTAAGTACCATTTTATATTATGCTGTATATGTTCTCGAACTAAGGGGACGGCACATTCTTAATGCACAGCAGCTGAAATAACTCATACTAGTTTACAACAGACAATACAAACAGGCCTCACCTTTCAACGGTGTCTTGGGTTTAGGGGCCTGTTTCTCAGAGGAAGAGTGTGCCACTACTTTCTGTAAATCAGGCTCCTTTAAGGTGGTTCATGCTGGACACTCAAATATGCAGGCCCCAAAAAACCCTAGTCATTTTTGAGAATCTTGGCCTAATTCTACAATATAGTTTAGGCCCCAGTCCTGCAAGCTGCTGTGTGTGGGCAGAGCTTTGTTTCTAGGCGTAGCAGTTTGTCTTTAATTAGGAGCCACACTGCTCACTCTGCTGCTGGACAAGCAGACAAAATCCCTGGATTGCTCGTGCTCATAGGGTACGTGATATAGGAGGTGGCGGTGGAAGTCTCTCACTGTGCTATGGCAGTAATGACTAAGTTTAATGCCCTATCAATAGTGTGTATCACACCCAGCGAGTGAACACTAACGTGGGGCCATCAAAATTGACAAAAAATGACCTCATTGCCCATCAAAATCCAAGCCGCTGCTGTATAAATGGCACATACAAGTGGCTGACTCTGGATATATCATTTACTCCCACTGGTTATTGATGACCCTTCACAGCTCACTTTTGGCTCTGCTTCACTGCGATCATCCATTTATTGTGCAATGATGTCGCAGAGTCAGACCTATCTGTAGTCTCTCTCTTCCATGCGCCGAGGTTTCCTGTGTCTAAAGGTAGACATTGTTTTAAGTTTAATTGCATCGTATCATATAGACATTACCACTTAACCACGCTTTACAGCTATTTACCTATAATTATGTCATCAAAAGGGTGTTTACAAATTAACACCGCTGGAATAATGTATATAGGCAGCATGAGATACTGAACATAAATAACTTGGAGACTACAATAGGTTTTTGTTTCGTTATGAAATAGGGGGCTATTCACCAGAATGAAGGGAGTCAGCAATGTGGCATCTGGACTATTAACAATGCAGATACACATCAAGCCTATTATAGAATCTGACTTTCCCAGTTTATTTTGCCTTCCTATTTTTTAACACCCTATATTTCTTGTTTAACAAATTGTTCTCAATATGACGTATTCACAATAAGCCCATAAGCACAAACTGAAACACAATTTCCTGCTAGCTTCAGTAGAAATACATTAATCCACTGGATATTTCCCAGGACAATATTATCTCTCATGTGCAGGCTATATTTCTCTCATTTGGCTGTAAAGGGAGGGGGAAAAATAAAACCCTAGAAAATTTGTTTGAAAAGTGACACAAGAAAGTCATAGGTAAACTGCCTCCTGCTCATGTAAAGACTTTATATTTTTCTGTTTTTTGCAATACATCATTATAGTTAAAAAATATCCTGAACACATCACAGTGGAATAAAAATAAAGAAAGAAAAGCAGGCAAGTTAGCCTGGTGCACTCCTGATTGCTTTGAAATGCCACCATCGTCTGTTACTGTCATGTAACATAGGGAAGGGGAAGGATACCTTCCTTATAGGGAGTGGAAGGATGCCTCGAAACACAGACCAGAAGGCATGTATATTTTAAAGGCCTACTGCCATTTTTCACTCATGGACTTGCAAGGCCATATATGCTGTCACGCTATATAAAAGCATGATATTAAATGATACCGAGTCTCTTATTAGTGGCAGTTGATTACTGGCCTCCGATGAGCCACAAGGCTAAAACACTAACTTGTTCTTTGCTGTACTGTCAGCTTGTAATGAAAAATGCTTTGGTCTCAAATAAAATACAAAAATAAAACCTCTTCACAATCAGCAGTAGATTTTTTTTTAAAAAAGAACTAGTTAATGTAAAAATGAGGTGGATTTTTTTTTTGGTGGAAGGCAGTATCCCTATCAAATGTATATGTTCGGCAGCTGGGCAAGCACTGATCTTTGAGATTAAGGCAATGGACAGTGATCTGGTTGTGGAGAGCAGCAGTCAGACTTCATTTGGATAGAAATATGAACCTTCCCTTCCTGTACACCCTCAGCGCTACCACTATGTTGCAGCAATATGAAATGTTTTAGGAGCCCTGTAACAATTTTCTCTTTTTTTGAACCTCTGGAGTGCAATGCTCCTGGCATGCCCAAGGCCACAGCGAATAGGGTGGGATCCATGATTTTCACAGGAGTGATGGAAGCAGTAAGATTCAGCTGTACAGACAACCACCAAATGGATATACCTTGTATAGATTTCTAGGGATATTCTGAGGAAGTGCAGCATGATTTGTCTTGTAGCAGCCGCCTCTCTATATTTATGGATATTGTGGTGGAAAGACAGGAAAAAAACCATTGCAGTGGGATGGTGACAGGAAAAAGGGTGCAAGAGGCTGAAAACATTGGGATGGGAGTCTCATGACTGAACAGACTCTTGGGGATAGGTTCTGCTTCTAGTTAGGGAGGAAATGCAGCAAGAAGAGGCTCTCTCCCTCAATCCTTCAGCATGCCTGCTTTGGTCCCAGCTGTGCTGAGGTGGCAAATGAAATAAGAGATGGGGAGGGCGGAACAGATAACTGAACCCTTTGTGCCTACAAGGAGGTTTGGTTTCTTTTCATTGGGCCAGACGGGAGATAATTCATACACAGGCCCAAGTTGGGTGCAGTGTGGGGAGTCACATCACTCCAGAACAAGCATGTGGTAGCACGAAGCCTCCTGGAGCTACTCAGTATTCACACTCAGGAGGATACCACCATGCTCCCTTCTTTGTGCCCCAGGCCGTGTGTGGGATGGGTGGGGACGGAGTCTTGACTCTGAGACTGATTGTGCCTGGCCCACGAGTGGCTACATCTGCACTTGGAGCTAGGAGTGCAATTCTGACACACTTGTACTAGTGCTCATTGACCTACCATGCTAAACCCAGTAGTATCGCAGCAGTAGCATGAGCACCGGCGAACAGTGGTATAGGGTGGCTGCCCAGAGTACACACCTGCCTGAACCCCATGGGTATATCTGTGTGAGCTGGGAATCATGCCCCTAGCTCCAAGAGCAGATGTAGCCATTCGTGGGGCAGTATCAATGTAGCCTGAGGATGGGGGGAGGGAGGAAGAGGAAGGCGAGGGGGCACAGAAAATGTAGAAGAAGGAAAGCACCCTTTTGTCCCCTATGCACCTGGCTCAACGGCCAAGTGCAAGCTAACCCTTTGGTTTTCAGGTGGAAGGCATAGTCCATATGTTACTCAAATGCACAGACCCATCCTTATTAATATGCACCCCCCTTCTGCTTCTATTTTAACATGATTAAAATTTCTCAAGCAAAAAGCATGATCCCTGGCTACTGATAAGTGCACTAATATTTTCAAACTTATCCTCCCAGGTATGTTATCTGAGTAGTAAATCCCTTATCCACTAGATATTGAAATATCCCAAGTAAGTTCTCTTGCCATTGCTACCATGAAAAGTAAAAACCTCTAATTTCAGAGAAGATCCACAGCTAGAAATATCTCAGCTGAGATATTCTTTTTTTTTAAAAAGAAGAGGTCAGAGCAGTCACTAAATATGGCCCTGATCCGGCAATGACTTCTGTGTGGATGGATCCCTGCACCAGTGTGGATCCCCACTGACCTCGGTGGGGCTCTGCGTCGGCACAGAGGTCTGCCCACCCACGGGCACTCGCAGGATCAGAGCCTAAAGCAGGTGGAGACAAACACCTAGAAACTAATGGTCTGATTTTCAGAGGTGCTGAGCCCTCTGACATCAGTAGGAGTTAGGGATGCTCAGCACCTCTGAAAATCAGGCCCCAAATTTGTACGTCCTGATTTGGAATCACATCAGTCACGAATGCCCAGGGCTGGCAGGTAAAGAGGATCTGTCCTTGGACTAGGAAGAGCAGACCTTGGCGGTCCAGAGGGAAGGAAGAGTAAAACAGATGGAAGGAAAGTAATTAAATAAAAACAGATTAGACCTTTTAAACAGTATTGTTTTTAATATTTATGATGAAAAAAAGCCTTGCTGTCCCCAGCCAGCTATACATACACGTCTACGTTTGACCTTCCCTGCATAAACTGAGCAATGTATTTGGCCTGAAATAAAGATTCTTCTGTCTTTTCATAGACGTTTTAAGAAAACTAAGACACTGCATTTTTAATCGCATTGTAAAATGATCCTCAACTATATGAAAACGGTAATATTTGTTCATAGCACATGACTGGATCAGGGTAGCCAATGATCTGTATCTGGGTTGCTACAGCATGATATATTATAGTTCCCATAATTTGCTGCAGGCAGAAATCTTAATTAAGGCCTTTCCTAAAGAGTGACCTTCAGGGATTGCATTACAGAATTGGTGTAAAAATAGACAAATGCCTAACAGCATTAGTAGAGCTGTGGAACGGTGTGAATTATATGTTTTCTCCCAAAGATTATTATTTGCTGCTAATATCCAGTGAGTTGCAGGGTACCTTCAGAACATATAGATGTAGATTTTCAGCACAATGCACAGGACTTAGACACCCAGCTCCCATTAAAATTTTAATGCAAGATGCGCGTCCAATTTGAAGCATTGAAAATATACTCCCTGCTGCTCTATTCATCAGTTTTATCCATGCCCACGTATCTTCATTGTTTTGGGCTCTCTCTAATTATCCAGCCACATGTGGTGTCCGCCCCGCATTCATCAATAATCCTCATACACAGAGCACAGTGGCATCTGGGCGTGTTTGGCTAGGCAAAAAAGGAATTTGTGAGTGAATTTAAAAATAATGAAAGTAAAGGGCTAATAGCCCTGGCTAGAATCAGGCATAGTGTTGGCAGATGGTATATAAGCATCTCCATTCAGCTTTGCCAATGCACCTCACTCCTCAGCTGCAACACCCCATGATGTCAGACTTGGGCCTTTTTTCTCCCCCACCAGAAACTGCCAGTATGTTTGATGGATCTGTGCTGTGAGTACACAGGGAGGGCTTAAGTTGAGGCCCAAAACCTCATTTTTCCCTGGTGATCTGCCATGATGTCTACAGAAAGCAGAAAAGGGCATAGAGTCATTGCATCGCCTTGCCCCGAAGTGGCTCCTCTTTGGTGCTTCACAGCACATTTCCAACATAGGCCTCAGAGCTGTCTGATGAGGTTGACACTTCTGATGCTCTAAAACTGCTAGCTCATCATCCTCAGCGAAGCACTCTTTAGTACCAGGCCAAGGGGCACTTACATACCAAGATAAGGAAAGCCCATTTCAGTTACCACTAATTAGATAAGCCACTTACATTTTGAAGATGAAAAATACTTTAAAAATAACTTTTTAAAAGCTTTAGACACGAGTTCTCCCCACCCAACTCCACACTATTGTTTTTCTTCATGGACAGAGACAAACTGAAATAGCTGTCAGAGCTCAGAGAGAGCTCTGCTTATAGACAGTGCTTTTGTCTGCTTTTCTGACAAGCAGAAAAGCCTGGGCTTTTAAAAAGCTGAACCCTACTGTGAGAGCTACAAACCAGATCCTCTGCTGGACTAAAGTGGCATGTTTTCATTGAAGTCAACAGCATGCGGCCCATTTACACCAGCGAAGGATCTGACCTGTATCTGTAGAGCAATATGGCATCAATTCAGCAGGGTACTTAAACACTAACTTTAAGCATGTAAGTGCACATATGGTATTGGGCCCATAACACTCAATGGGTGTTTTGGACATAGTATTTTGAATGCCCCTCTGTTCATAGCTCTAAACGTAGTACTTCTTAGTATAGAAATTGCTTGTTGGAGTATACTGCCCTAATCCTCAGCGTTCAGGGTGTCTGAAGTGGTTGGGCTAGGGTTACCATATTTTGTGCCTCCTAATGGAGGACACTCCCGGGGGCCCCGCCCCAACTCCGCCCCCTCCCAAAGTCTCCGCCCCCTCCCCTGCTTGAAGCCTGAAGCAGGTAAGGGGGAGTGTGGGGGGGAGGAGGCGCGGCCCAGGCTGGCCCCCGGTGGCTCCAGCCTGGGTCGGCTCGGGCCCTGGCCGACCACCCCCGGCTCCCAGCCCCCCGACCCCGGCCCAGCTCCCCGACCGCGGGCCGGCTCCCAGCCCCCCGACCCCGGCCCGGCTCCCAGCGCCGCGGGCCGGCTCCCGGCTCCCAGCCCCCCAACCCCGGCCCGGCTCCCAGCGCCGCGGGTCGGCTCCCGGCTCCCATCGCTGCGGGTCGGCTCCCCGACCCCGGCCCGGCTCCCAGCCCCGCGGGCCGGCTCCCGGCTCCCATCGCCGCGGGCCGGCTCCCCGACCCCGGCCCGGCTCCTAGCCCCACGGGCCGGCTCCCGGCTCTCGGCTCCCCGACCCGGCTTCCCGGCTCCCAGCCCCGCGGGCCGGCGGCTCCCAGCCCCGCGGGCCCGGCTCCCCGACCCCGGCCCGGCTCCCAGCCCAGCGGGCTGGCTCCCGGCTCCCAGCCCTGCGGGCCCGGCCCGGCACCATGCCCCCGGCCCCGCACAAAGAGGCCCCGGCCGAGCCTCCCGATTTTCCCAGACATGCCCGGCTTTTGGGGATTTCCCCCCGGACGGGGATTTGAGCCCCCCAAAGCCGGACATGTCCGGGAAAATCCGGACGTATGGTAATCCTAGGTTGGGCCTATCTCTGTGTTAACATCACATGGCATGTAATGTAACTCAGTCATGGAGGCAGCTGGTTAGTGGTTAGAGCAGGGAGACAAGCTGATTCCTGGTTTCTAGTCCCAGCTTTTTCAGTGACCTACTGTGCGACCTTAGGGAAGTTACCTCATCTCTCTGCAGCCCAGTTTCCCAATCTATAAAACAAGGTTAATATTGCTCCTCTCAAAGTGGTGGTGCAAGGCTTGGTTCTTAAGGGTTGCCAAGAGCTTTAAGATGCTCAGATGAAAGATGCTATAGAATTGCAAAGCACTGAGTCATCAGACCACTACATATACACTTCTACCCCGATATAACGCGACCCGATATAACATGAATTTGGATATAACATGGTAAAGCAGTGCTCCGGGGGGCGGGGGAGGGGGAAGGGCTGCGCACTCTGGCAGATCAAAGCAAGTTCGATATAACGCGGTTTTATCAATAACGCAGTAAGATTTTTTGGCTCCTGGGGACAGCGTTATATCGGGGTAGAGGTGTAGTCCAGTAAATGGCATGAGGGGAAAACCAAGCTCCAGGCATACCAGTTCACAACCCAGTTCATTTACCCCTGAACCCATTTCTCCCTCTTTGCAGAGCTGCTGTTTTCATGTTAAGTGGAGAACACAAGTATGACCATGTCACGTTACCAGATCAGCCACTCTCACCTGACCCAGAACTACTTCTGAGCCTCCCTATCTTTAGCATTCGATCAGTTAAATCCTCTTGGGAAAAACAGCAACAACAAACAGGGGAGCCAGCTCACACATAGCCTTACACTTATCTGGTGTGAGCAGCATCCAGTATATGTAATGATCTGTATTGAATCATTTGCCATGCTAGCATCAGAATTACTCAGCTTCACTCAGTGGTTCTCTCACCAGTGGTTCTCTCACCAGAGCTATGACCCTGTTAATATAGTGGCACCAGCAGAAGCTGCTACAATTCAGAGTCTGGCAGAGGTGCCTCTGCACCAACCAGTAGCTTTTCAAGGATTTGTAGTTCGGATTCGATTTCTTTATTAGTGCTTGGACATCTCTCGTTGCACAAACAATGGGTTATAGGACCTGAGTTCCTCAGCCACAGAAATCAGCTTGGGACACAAGGCTGAAGGCTGGCATTGAATTTTATTGTTGAGAAAAAAAATATTTGGATGGTTAGTTCACTCAGAACGACTCTCAAAGGCTCACAATATTTAAAAACCCCACCTAAGCAAAAAAATCCAGCCCTTTCTGTCTGAGTGATAAGAAACTTGGGGATTCAAAGGCTCCTTAGAAAGGAAGGATGGTCTTGTGGTTAAACCAGTGGACTGAGATTCAGAAGTGAGTTCTGGCTCTGCCACAAACTCCCAAGGACCTTCAACACGTCCCTTAGGGTAACATTTTCAAAAACGCCAAAGTGATTTAAAAGCATAAATCTCATTTTCAGAAGTGCCTAAGTCATTCTGGAGCCTAGGCCCTATTGACTTTCAATAACACGTAGGCTAATAATTGCCTATGACAGTTCTGAAAATGAGTCTAGGCATTTTGAAATTGTTACCCCTTATTTCTCTGAGCCTCAGTTCCCCATTAGTACTACTGCCCTTCTCCTAACCTTTTAATGTCTTGTCTATTTAGATTGTAAACTCTATGGCAGGGACTGTCACTTACTATATGTTTGTACAGTGCCTAGCACAACAGCCCCCAATCCCAAGGCCTCAAGGTGCTTTCAGATACAAGTGAGAATGAGGACAACTAACCAGCATTACCTGC
>NC_048299.1:22803945-22872005 GCF_013100865.1 Trachemys scripta elegans
AAGTGGGCTGTAGTCCACGAAAGCTTATGCTCTAATAAATTTGTTAGTCTCTAAGGTGCCACAAGTACTCCTGTTCTTCTTTTTGCGGATACAGACTAACACGGCTGTTACTCTGAAACTTGTCAACCTACAGGAGTTTCCTAACTATTGTGATTTCAGGATGGGGGCTTTTGTTGGAAGAATGGGATAGGAAGCAGGGATAGAACACAGCTTCTCAACCCCACAGCCTAGGAAACTATGAGAAAAGGAAGCCTGAGTTCCATGGAGACAGAGTCAGTGATGTGGGAAGGGGCAGAGAGGTGGGGGACTTTCCATGCTGCTCTGCTGGCTCCACTCCCAACTGGCCCCAGAGGGAGATACAATACCAATGGTTGTGTCCTCCCAAAGTTGATAGCAGCAGCTGCCTGGGTAACCCAACAGGAATTAATGGTGCCTGATGTACTGTTAAATCCCAATGCGGTTTCCAAAGGGAAATATGGGGAGCAGCAGGGGACAGTGCTATGCACAGCAGCTGGTCCCCTGCTCCAGATCCAGCAATCACCAGCCTCGCTCCCAAAATTCCTAAGTCCAGACTTGGTCAGGCTCTAGGGGAGGTTTATTTATGTATTTTTTAAATTAGAAAAACAATTGGTCCACATCTTTTGACAAACCCCCCCCCCAAAAAAAATGCAGACCAGCTTTAGAACTGATCGACGATACAAAAAGAAGCCAATTTATTTTCAAGACTTTTCTTATTGAAAATAAAAATTTCACAGAAAAACCAGAAGTGGAAAATTGCAACCAGTTCTAGTTTGGAGGAACAGTTGCCATAGAATCAGCACTCCCCTGCTTGGCACAGGTAAGGCCCATTGCCCATCCACTCATGGTAGCAGAAAGGATAGCTGGGGCCCAACAAGACACACTAAGAAATAATGTCCCGTCCCCCCACATGTTAGAAGGCTGTGTGTGGTGGAAACTCCCGCCTTTTTGCTAGCTTATTCCAAACTTCTACAAATTTTGGGGAAGTAGGAATTCTAATAGCACAGTCAGAACCCCAGTGTCACTGAAAAGAATAATTATATAAACCTAAGGGGCTTAAAGGAACTCTCTCCTCATCAGTATTAGTCTCTTCTTCCCCACCAGCCTTGGCCCCTTAGTCCCAGGCACCTTTTTCAAGTGCTTTGACCATGACAGTTCAACTCTTATATTAGAATCCTTGACTTATTTTAATAATTTGGGGTTATGCTATTTAACAAAATAGTTTAAAAAGATCCAAAAAGCTCAACTTTGTATTCCTCCTGGCATCCCACTGAGCTGTGAAACTCCCCCCGCCACACACACACTTTTGGTTCTCCTCTCCCTTTATCTCCACATTTATATTCAAAGTATGTGCTATGATTTTTGTATCATGCACATTGACGATTCTCTGATACACCTTTCCAGTGTTAACTCTTAACATGATGTACTAAAGAAATAAACACAAGGCTTTAAAATCTGTACATTATTTATACTGTTACTTCAAGCCACCTTTTGAGGAGGCTGCATATATTGTTATATTGTATTGCCTGCTGCAAATAGTTCTATTGCGCATAGGGTTTAAAATGTAACAGAAATTGAGAAGGAAGGAGAGAAAGTTCCACATCCACGCCACTGCCCTCTACAGGATGGGAGTGGATGTGAAACTACCCACATCAGTGATGCGAAGCTAAATTAATGGATGATTGTAAAGCATACTGCAAAGCTCAGCTAGGGGCAGTATACAAACGCAAAAACGTTTATCAGAAGCAACTAAGTCCTGGCCTCTGAAAGGAGGAAAGTGATTTTTGTTTGTAACACTCATCAGCTTTCTTCATTCACCACTGGAGGGAGGACTTGGAGTCAATTCTATGGGGAAGGTGCCTTAGACCTGCTTTGGAGCCATGTTTTTTCTGGTTTTGTTCACCATCCCACAAGAAGCGATTTTGGTCAAACTTATTTTTGAGGGGTGGCCCCTCATAATTAGCGTTTCTTGCCAATACAAATGAAGGATTTGGTCTGCACCAGCACAATGAATGAATGAGTTTTAACCAGCTACCAAAATCTACCTATTAATCCATCCAAGCAACTGAATGTACTTCATCTCCCTCAAAACTAACTTTGGGCAAAATGTATTAGTAGTGCCAGTGTGTTTACATTCAAAGAATAACCATATTTTCCCTACATTTGTCATTTGGAAAATATATTTATTCTTTTAATGTAAACACATTGGCAGGAATAAGACTGAATTATTTTAAGTGGCGTTCATTTACATTTAAATAGTTAGAAAATTAGCACAGAAAAACTGGCTTTTATTCCTTGTGGCCATTTATTGCTCTTCAAAAGAAAAAGAAAGTTGTAGCCTGAAAAATATGACTGCACTGCAACCCATGCAAACAAACAGACAAGTATAATAGATGAATAAAATACAATACAAATTATCTAAGAAAAGCAGCCCAGTGAGTTCTCTGAGAAGAAAAAGCACTCCTGTTATATAAGCACTTCTCAAAACTACATTTCCCATCCATTTTGAAATCATTGTCAGAGAATGGTCCTGGTTCTTAACTTTTTTGAAAAGCACAAGTATGGTAGCATCAGTGTAGATTGTCACTAGAATGGAAACAGGATGACAGTAATTTTAAGCTTCCATTAAAGGTCAACAGACCTGATCTAAAGCCTTTTGGAGTCAACAAAGAGACCCCCTTCTTCAGTTGAGTGCCCTCACCAGTCAGCTAGATCGCATGATCATACCCCACAGAAAAGATGGGGGAAGTAAGATACTCCCCTGAAGGTATCAACTGTTTATCAGATGTTTAGAAATTGGCTTAATGAATGGGTTACCCAAAGAACAGTTATTTAATAGAAAATCCCAATAGCGACAAGTTCACAACTTCAATTCCTGTGGAAAGCCAAGATTTTCTTGTTTATGAGACAGATGGCAACACTATAATGTTGACAATGTAAGTTGCCTCAGAGCAGATCTCTCTGTACTGTAACCATTGTTACAGCGGCATATGTTGGGTTGATGCAAGCTGGTTATCCTGAACTCAGCACTTTGATACTCCAGTGATGGGTACCTTAGAATCCATACCTCTGATATTTTCCCTCTTTACAGGGGACACTTTGCTTCAATGGAACTCTCCATACAATAAATAGTGTGTATATTTTTATTAATATTTATTCACTTCTGGCCATCAGCCTTTTTAGAAGGAAACTTGATCAATGTCTAACAACAAAGGAAATAAAATGCCAAACTGGAAGGGGAGCTTTTATAAAACTGTGTTTTTCCCTGAGCCCCCCTGAGCTGAAAACAAACTGAGCAACACTAATTTAGCCTTAATATCAGTACCAATCTACCGATGCTAAAAAAAATCATTTGTTAGAAATCTATGACCACTTAGAGGCTTCAGAGTTATCACAGGGCATGGCATTGTAGGGCATGGCATTGTAGGTCCATGTAGGCATCCAAAAGCCTAGGACCTTACTACATGAGCTAAGGCAAGCCTCTAGCAGTAGAAGGTCTATGACACACAGCTGAGCAGTTCTAACTACAAAAGTGAGCACTCCAAATAGAACAACTAGCCTCTAGCAACTATTATTCAATCTTGGAGAATGACAGAAGTAATCCTCAGCAAACTGCAACTGTTGCACTGGGTATTGGTCATGCAACAGCTATTCTGTGCTTCATAGCTAGTGCACTGGGGTAATGTGCTTGTGTTGGCCTACTCTGCCTAAAAAAGACAACCTGCATTGTGCATTCCAAGCGGCCATCAAGGGCAAACGCTTGACAGAATGCATTGCTGTAATCTAGCTTGGAGGTGACAAAAGCTCCCCTAACTGTGGGAACATCCAAAACTTGAAAGGAAATTCTGCAACCTCTCAGCCAGCCTTTGAGGAAAATAGTCCCTAATATCGTGCATCCTTGCAATGACCTACCTTGTGGATGCTAATTTCTCTCCCCATGACAGGAAAGTAAAGGCCCAGCACCTCTAGCTGACAGATGACCTTTAGCTGACAAAAGCTATGGTAGGTTTATTTCTGAGCTGAAGAAAACAAAACTAGGCTTAAGATTTGTAAAGGCCACAAACATACTGGCCTGGGGACTTTCAGTGAGGGGTTGTTTTACTCACATACTGTAGCAAAAGCCAGACTTGTAATACTCTTGGAAAAACAGAAAAATAAATTGGTGTCATTTCAGTGGATTAGCACTGCCACATCAGTTATGGCAGCTTTCCACTGTCTCATCAACTTTGCTGCTGCCATTCCCATTCCCCATTGCATTGCAACTGTTACAGGCATTCTACTTAACAACAAACAACAAAATCAAAGACAATGCAAGATTGTTTCTAATGGATCTTGAAAAATGAGGGGGGAAATGTTGATTCAAAAACACACAAGAGGAAGGACGATCTGTCAGTGAACATTGCTGACAGCATCTCAGCTTCTTTGTGTAGCATCAACACCATATGGTGCAGCAATAGTTTCCCTTAAACACATTATCCCACTGATGTTTTTATTTGCACTGAAGCAGATTACAGGTGGATCCCAACTATTATGTTTTCTGAAATACAATGATGTAGCTTAACTGAAATCAAAGCAGTTCTGCCAAGTAACCCCTGATGAGGATCTAGCCCATGGTTTTTTATGTGAGACACATGATCTAGTGACTAATGCCTATGACTGGCATATTTTAGCCCTGATTCTCCCATGGGTTACCTAGGGAGGTGGCTGAATCTCCTTCCTTAGAGGTTTTTAAGGTGAGGCTTGACAAAGCCCTGGCTGGGATGATTTAGTTGGGAATTGGTCTTGCTTTGAGCAGGGGGTTGGACTAGATGACCCCCTGAGGTCCCTTCCAACCCTGATATTCTATGATTCTATGACTCATTTGATAAGTTACTTAAGGCTTGATTTTCAGAAGGTGCTATTGACTTAAGTAGGCGCTCCAGGTGCTCAGGAGCGCTAACAATAAGATACCAAAGCTCTCGATATTGGAAATAAGGAGTCTGGTGGCACCTTAAAGACTAACAGATTGTTTTTGTAGATACAGACTAACACGGCTACCCCCTGATACTTGATATTGGAAATAGTAATTATAGAATCATAGAATATCGGGGTTGGAAGGGACCTCAGGAGGTCATCTAGTCCAACCCCCTGCTCAAAGCAGGACCAATCCCCAACTAAATCATCCTAGCCAGGGCTTCGTCAAGCCTGACCTTAAAAACCTCTAAGGCCTGGTCTACACTACGGGTTTAGGTCGACTTTAGCAGCGTTAAATCAAATTAAGCCTGGACACGTCCACACAACGAAGCCCTTTCTTTCGACTTAAAGGGCCCTTTAAACCGGTTTCTTTACACCACCTTCGACGAGGGGATTAGCGATAAAATTGGCCTTTGCGGGTCGGAATTGGGGTAGTGTGGACGGAATTCGACGTTATTGGCCTCCGGGAGCTATCCCACAGTGCTTCATTGTGACCGCTCTGGACAGCACTCTCAACTCAGATGCACTGACCAGGTAGACAGGAAAAGACCCGCGAACGTTTGAATTTCATTTCCTGTTTGCCAAGCGTGGAGAGCACAGGTGACCACGCAGAGCTCATCAGCACAGGTAACCGTGATGGAGTCCCAGGATCGCAAAAGAGCTCCAGCATGGACCGAACGGGAGGTACGGGATCTGCTCGCCATATGGGGAGATGAATCAGTGCTAGCTGAACTCCGTAGCAGTAAAAGAAATGGCAAAGTATTAGAAAAGGTCTCCAAGGCCATGAAGGACCGGGGCCATAACAGGGACACACAGCAGTGCCACGTGAAAGTTAAGGAGCTACGGCAAGCTTACCACAAAGCCAGAGAAGCAAATGGAAGGTCCGGGGCAGAGCCGCAAACTTGCCGCTTCTACGCGGAGCTGCATGCCATTCTAGGGGGTGCAGCCTCCACTACCCCAACCGTGTGCTATGACTCCGTCAATGGAGAAACACACAGGGAAGACGGTTTGGGGAACGAGGAAGATGAGGATGGAGGTACTGTAGGTAGCTCACAGCAGCAAGGAAGCGGAGAAACCGGTTTCCCCAACAGCCAGGATATGTTTGTGACCGTGGACCTGGAACCAGTAACCCCCGAACTCACCCAAGACCCTCAGGGCACACAGGAGATCTCTGGTGAGTGTACCTTTGTAAATATTTGTAAATATTACACATGGTTTAAAAGCAAGCGTGTTTAATGATTAATTTGCCCTGGCAATCGCGGCCAGTACATCTACTGGAAAAGTCTGTTAACGTGTATGGGGATGGAGCGGAAATCCTCCAGGGACATCTCCAGAAAGCCCTCCTTCATGTACTCCCAAAGCCTTTGCAAAAGGTTTCTGGGGAGGGCTGCCTTATCCCGTCCGCCATGGTAGGACACTTTACCATGCCAGGCCAGTAGCACGTAGTCTGGAATCATTGCATAACAAAGCATGGCAGCGTATGGTCCCGGTGTTTGCTGGCATGCAGACAATATCCATTCCTTATCTCTCTTTGTTATCCTCAGGAGAGTGATATCATTCACGATCACCTGGTTGAAATGGGGTGATTTTATTAAGGGGGACATTCAGAGGTGCCCGTTCCTGCTCTTCTGAACAGAAATGTTCCCCGCTGTTAACCACCCGGTGGGGGGAGGGGTGAAGTGATCATCCCAGAGAATCGTGTGTGTGTGTGGGGGGTTGGTTTACTTGGGTTTGTGCCGCATGTTAACCCGGAAACCGCAGCCCCTCCTTTTACATTGAAAACCCATTTTAAATGGCCAACCCAATTCATCCTTGATATGGGAAATGCGCTGCTGTTTGAAACCTTTCCCGCATGTTAAGAAGGTTAAAAAAGCCAAAAGACTGTGGCTTACCATGGCTGCCTGCAAGCCGAAATATGTTGCCTGGGGCACTGCGTGAGTGATCTTTCATACCAAACCGGCAGGCAGAGGAAAAATGCGACCTTGTAATGAAAGAGTGTACCCATTGTTCTCTAAAATGTGTCTTTTTTAACCACCTCTCCCTTCTCCTCCACCAGCTGCAAATGTTTCTCCTTCGCAGAGGCTAGTGAACATTAGAAAGAGAAAACGGAGGACGCGGGACGATATGTTCACGGAGCTCCAGATGTCCTCCCACGCTGATAGAGCACAGCAGAATGCGTGGAGGCAGTCAATGTCAGACATGAGAAAAGCACAATATGAACGAGAGGAGAGGTGGCGGGCTGAATGGCGGGATGAAAAGAGCAAGTGGCAGGCTGAAGATGATAGGTGGTGTCAGCTTGCAGACAGACGGCAAGAGTCAATGCTCTGTCTGCTGGAGCATCAAACTGATATACTCCAGCGTATGGTTGAGCTGCAGGAAAGGCAGCAGGAGCAGAGACCGCCGCTACAGCCCCTGTTTAACCAACAGCCCTCCTCCCCAAGTTCCATAGCCTCCTCACCCAGACGCCCAAGAACACGGTGGGGGGGGCCTCTGGCCACCCAGTCACTCCACCCCAGATGATCACCCAAGCATCAGAAGGCTGGCCTTCAATAAGAGTTAAAGTTTTAAAATGCAGTGTGTCCTTTTCCATCCCTCCTCCCCCACCCATCCCAGGCTACCTTGGCAATTATCCCCCTACTTCTGTGAGGAATTAATAAAGAATGCATGAATGTGAAACAACAATGACTTTATTGCCTCTGCAAGCGGTGCTCGAAGTGGGGAGGGGAGGGAGGGGTGGGGTGGTTGGTTTACAGGGAAGTAGAGTGAACCGGGTCGGGGGGGGGGGGGGGTTTGGAGGGTTCATCAAGGAGAAACAAACAGAAGTTTCACACAGTAGCCTGGCCAGTCACAAAACTCATTTTCAAAGATTCTCTGATGCGCACCGCGCCCTGCTGTGCTCCTCTAACCGCCCTGGTGTCTGGCTGCGCGTAATCAGCGGCCAGGTGAGTTGCCTCAACCTCCCACCCCGCCATAAATGTCTCCCCCTTACTCTCACAGATATTGTGGAGCGCACAGCAAGCAGCAATAACAATGGGGATATTCTTTTCGCTGAGGTCTGAGCGAGTCAGTAAGCTGCGCCAGCGTGCTTTTAAACGTCCAAATGCACATTCCACCACCATTCGGCACTTGCTCAGCCTATAGTTGAACAGGTCCTGACTACTGTCCAGGCTGCCTGTGTACGGCTTCATGAGCCATGGCATTAAGGGGTAGGCTGGGTCCCCAAGGATCACGATAGGCATTTCAACAACCCCAACGGTTACTTTCTGGTCCAGGAAGAAAGTCCCTTCCTCCAGCTTTCGAAACAGACCAGAGTTCCTGAAGACGCGAGCATCATGTACCTTTCCCGGCCATCCCACGTTGATGTTGGTGAAACATCCCTTGTGATCCACCAGGGCTTGCAGCAGCATTGAAAAGTACCCCTTGCGGTTTATGTACTCGGTGGCTTGATGCTCCGGTGCCAAGATAGGGATATGGGTTCCGTCTATGGCCCCACCACAGTTTGGGAAACCCATTTCAGCAAAACCATCCACTATTGCCTGCACATTGCCCAGAGTCACTACCCTTGATATCACCAGGTCTTTGATTGTCCTGGCAACTTGGATCACGGCAGCCCCCACTGTAGATTTGCCCACTCCAAATTGATTCCCGACTGACCGGTAGCTGTCTGGCGTTGCAAGCTTCCACAGGGCTATCGCCACTCGCTTCTCAACTGTGAGGGCTGCTCTCATCCTGGTATCCTGGCATTTCAGGGCAGGGTAAAGCAAGTCACAAAGTTCCATGAAAGTGGCCTTACACATGCGAAAGTTTCGCAGTCACTGGGAATCGTCCCACACCTACAGCACGATGCGGTCCCACCAGTCTGTGCTTGTTTCCCGGGCCCAGAATTGGCGTTCCACGCCACGAACCTGCCCCAGTGACACCATGATTTCCACATTGCTGGGGCCTGTGCCTTGTGAGAGGTCTATGTCCATGTCAATTTCCTCATCACTCTCTTCGCCGCGCTGCAATCGCCTCCTCGGCTGGTCTGAGTTTCGCCTTGGCATGTCCTGGCTCTGCATATACTCCAGGACAATGCGCGTGGTGTTCATAGTGCTCATAATTGCCGCGGTGATCTGAGCGGGCTCCATGATCCCAGTGCTAGCTATGGCGCCTGGTCTGAAAAAAGGCACGAAACTAGTATCTGACGGACCAGGGGAAGGAGGGAGGGCGGGAGGGAGGGCGGGCCGAGTGACGACATGGCGTACAGGTACAGGGAATTAAAATCAAGAATGGTGGCTGTGCATCAGGGAGAAACACAAACAACTGACACACAGAATGGTCCCCCCCAAAGATTAAACTGAAAACCCTGGGTTTAGCAGGCCGTTGATTTGACGGAGGGAGGGGGAAGCAAATGAATACAAAGCAAATCTATTTTTTACATCTTAAGACGACGGTGCAGTGTGACTGATAGCCCTCGGCATCTTTCTGGGTGCTTGGCAGCAAATACTGGGCGCTTGGCAGTTAGTGTATTACGATGGCCTTCAGGCCTATTGCACAATCTGCTGCTCAGGGAAGATTCTGCTAATGTGCGATGACCCAACTTGTAATAGGATGGTTACCAGTCGTAATACACCATCTACTGCCAAAAGGCAAGGGGCTGGTGCAATGCAGCCCTACGGCTGCCAGCCCCACAGCTGCCAGCACCCAGATCGCCGATGAAGGCTACCAGTCTACTGCACTGTCTACCGCCAAAAGGCAGTTAGCTGCTGCTGCTGTGTAGCAATGCGGTCCCATGTCTGCCGGCACCCAGATGACATATGGTGACGGTGAGTTCAGCGGGCTTCATGCTTGCCGTGGTATGTTGTCTGCACAGGTAACCCAGGTAAAAAGGCGCGAATCTATTGTCTGCCGTTGCTGTGACGGAGGGGGAGGGGCCTGACGACATGTACCCAGAACCTCCCGTGACACTGTTTTGCATCATCCGGGCATTGGGATCTCAACCCAGAATTCCAATGGGCGGCGGAGACTGCGGGAACTGTGGGATAGCTGTGGGATAGCTACCCATAGTGCAATGCTCCGGAAGTCGACGCTAGCCTCGGTACTGTGGTACTGTGGACTAGAGCACTTAGAGCATTTTATGTGGGGACACACACAATTGGCTCTATACAACCGATTTCTATAAAACCGAACTAATTTCGTAGTGTAGACATACCCTAAGGAAGAAGATTTCACCACCTTCCTAGGTAACCCATTCCAGTGCTTCATCGCCCTCCTGTGAAAAAGTTTTTCCTAATATCAAACCTAAACCTCCCGCACTGCAACTTGAGACCATTACTCCTTATTCTGTCATCTAGTACCACTGAGAACAGTCTAGATCCATCCTCTTTGGAATCCCCCTTCAGGTAGATGAAAGCAGCTATCAAATCCTTCCTCAGTCTTCTCTTCTGCAGAATAAACAATCCCAGTTCCCCCAGCCTCTCCGCATAAATCATGTGCTCCAGCCCCCTAATCATTTTTGTTGCCCTCCACTGGACTCTTTCCAATTTTTCTACATCCTTCTTGTAGTGTGAGGCCCAAAACTGGACACAGTACTCCAGATGAGGCACCACCAATGTTGAATAGAGGGGAATGATCATGTCCCTTGATCTGCTGGCAATTCCCCTACTTATACAGCCCAAAATGCCATTAGCCTTCTTGGCAACAAGGGCACACTGTTGACTCATATCCAGCTTCTCGTCCACTGTAACCCCTAGGTCCTTTTCTGCAGAACTGCTGCCTAGCCACTCGGTCTCTAGTCTGTAGCAGTGCATGGGATTCTTCCGTCCTAAGTGCAGGACTCTGCATTTGTCCTTGCTGAACCTCATCAGATTTCTTTTGGCCCAATCCTCTAATTTGTGTAGGTCCCTCTGTATCCTATCCCTACCCTCCAGCATATCTACCACTCCTCCCAGTTTAATATCATCTGCAAACTTGCGGAGGGTGCAGTCCAGGACATCCTCCAGATTATTAATGAAGATATTGAACAAAAGCGGCCCCAGGACTGACTCTTGGGGCACTCCGCTTGATACCAGCTGCCAAGTAGACATGGAACCATTGATCACTACATGCTGAGCCCGACGATCTAGCCAGCTTTCTATCCAACTTATAGTCCATTCATCCAGCCCATACTTCTTTAACTTGCCAGCAAGAATACTGTGGGAGACAGTATCAAAAGCTTTACTAAAGACAAGGAATAACTTATACTTATCCACCTTTTAAAAAACACTTAAGATCCTTGAATAAGAGGCACTAAAGATATGTCAGATGGTGAGAGAGAGATTGAAACATGAGATACGACTACATTTTTTTTTAAATTCCATTTCAGCAAATATACAACCCAGAACTGTAAAGAGGCAAGAAAAGTCTTTTGATCTAGAGGCAAAAAATAAGCTCAGTGGGGACAGAATCCCAGGCCCTTGCATTCTGAAATAAGCTAAAATATGCAAGAGTCTATTACGTGAACTTATCCTCAAGTGTAGAATAAAGAGTTCAATAGATTCATGGATTCCAAAGACAGAAGGGACCATTGTGATCATCTACTCTGACCTCCTGTATAACACAGGCCAAACCCCCCCCCCCCGCAAAATAATTCCTAGAGCATCTCTCTTTTAGAAAAACATCCACTCTTGATTAAAAATGTCAATGATGGCAAATCCACCATGATTCTTGGTAAGTTGTTCCAATGGTTAATTATTCTCACTGTTAAAAATTTATGCCTTATTTCCAGTCTGAATTTCAACTTCAACTTCCAGCCATTGAATCGTGTTACTCCTTTCTGTGATAGACTGAAGAGTCCATTATTACATTGTTTTTTCTCCATGTAGGTGCTTATAGAATGCAATGCAGTGGTGGCCTGCCGCTTCTTGTAGCTCCCATTGGCTGGGAACGGTGAACGGGGGTCATTGGGAGCTGCGGGGGGCCGTGCCTGTGGACAGTCAATATCCGCAAAATGGCTCGCGGCCTGCAATCAGCTTACCCTGATGGGCTGCATGCAGCCTGCGGGCTGCAGGTTGCCCACCACTGCTGTAATCTAAATAAGGCCTGACCCAACAAAATGTCAGGGCTTCTTAAAGACAATCATGCTTCCCTCTTGACCTTCCTCCTCAGATGTCCAAAATTATCTCTCCATTCCAGTTCCTCTCCCTTCAGAGTCTTCATCTCTATCCCCTGATTCTCACTGGTTTTCTTTATCTCCCCTTTCTTGTCCCTAGAGGACACACCCTTGTTTTTTCATTCACTGAAAAGTCAGGTCCACACATTTCCCAAGGAACCTGTTCCTGCTTGGACTGTCAGAGACATAAGGATTTAAGTGACTTTTCCAAGGGCAAACACAAAACATATGTAGTGGTTCATCCTGAATTACAACCAGGACTGGGATTTTCAGAGAGTCCTGAAGTGCCCGGGCATCCAAATCCACTGAGATTAATTTGGAGTTGGGCATCTAACTCCTTTAGGTTCTTTTGAAAACTCCAGTTTAGACATTTTCTAGCTTTGCATTGTGTCAGCTATTAGATCTGAGCGTCAGTTTGGATTAAAGAGAGAACTGTAGAATCTTACTGAGTTCTCTCTCTAATTTCTAGTCACCTTCTTCTGGGAAATGGGAGGAGTGAGGAATTTAATGCCTGATTTGTTGACTTGGAGTCTTAAATAGAGTTCCTGATTTGCCTTTATCCATCCCTTGCTGCCTTCTTTGGGCTGAACAAGTTCCAGCTAAATGATTCATTTATTTTCTGATTCCGATACTGCTTAAAAAAATAATCTGAAAATCATTCCGTATTGGGAAAGCCAGTGTTTTCTGCCACTTAGATCAGTTATAAATCTAATGTGTAAGCCACATTGACCCTTCTCTGCAAAGCAATAGGAAGTGTATAAATAGGTAGGGTGGTTAAAAAGGGATCTTTGCAGTAGAAACCTAAAACCTCAGACAGGAAAGGATCTGAATTCCAGCACCTGAATAAAGTAGGACCAATATTATTGTCAGGCAGACACTAAATGAAGCTTTTGCATTCATTGTGAAAAATTGTCTCTGATTGTGACACTTGTCTGATCTAGCAAACCTCTCCTCCCCCTTATAAGGGTGAAATGCTTTTACAAAGTGCCACACTTTTCTACAGCAGTGGAAGTGTTAAAGCAGAAGCCTTATGGAAGCATGGTGGAAATTTATATTTAGAAACACGTCTCTTTCTCTACCTTTGTTCTTTAGTAGGATGTCTGAGCCAAATTCTCCCCTACTCCAGATATTGTTACTAAGGTGGAGTTTCCTTTAATTTTTCCCAGCATGGATTGAATTTGCACCTTGCTCCCACAGTATCTCTCTGGATATTTATTATGCACCAATTATAGGGGTAACTGATCACAACCAGTGTATCAAAACATTTAAGCAGCCAGAAGTAATGCTTTCTCCTCCTAAAGATCCTTTTGATGGCTACTTGAATTTTGTTTGTTTTCCTCTACCCTCCTTCACTCATGTCGTCTTCTTTCCTCCTCCCCACACAGAGTTATTCTTGGAAGTGTTATTACAGGAAAGGTGGTTGAAAAACATGGCCTTTACCTCTCCCTGTGGGACACTGAACTCTTTGGTCAAAAGCACCCATACTTGGGCCAACCATTGATAAGGCCCTGTCTCCATCTACTTGAATCTTGGTCTTGCAACTGCTAACTCTGTTATCTCTGGTGACTGCAATTAATTTGACAGATTGATGGCTATTAGCCAGGATGGGTAAGGAATGGTGTCCCTAGCCTCTGTTTGTCAGAGGGTGGAGATGGATGGCAGGAGTGAGATCACTTGATCATTGCCTGGTAGGTTCACTCCTTCTGGGGCACCTGAGATTGGCCACTGTCGGCAGATAGGATGCTGGGCTGGATGGACCCTTGGTATGACCCAGTATGGCCTTCTTATGTTCTTATGTTCAGATAACTTTCCGGGACAGAGATGGGAGTCTCTGCAATAGCCAAGACCCAATCTATTGAGAGTCCTAAAGATCAGGATGTTAACCCATAGGATGCAAACCTAGACATAGTAGCAAACAGGGAGTTAAGGATGGTATGTGATGCACTGGGTTGATATGGTCTTATCATTCTCTGTGCCTGAGGTGATGACCCACCATGTATTAAACCATTGGGAGCTTTTTCCCCCCATCATGTTTTCTGTAATATCCAGGTTTGGTGTTGTGGCATAATTGAGCCTAGAGGTAACAAATATGACTTACTGACCCTCAGATGACAGGAAGAAGTAGTATCGCCTCCTGGTTGGTTAGCCAAAGATGGCAGCAGGCATTTTTGGCTACTGACACCATTTTGGTGTCCAGGAGCAGCAAAGCATCCAGGAACCCTTTGAATCCCAAACCATCTTAATGTTCAGACAGCAGATGCCTCACCTTGAGGGAGATGTTTTGGTCTTGATAGTTTCGTCAGAGCACTTTTTCCCTCCACCAGCATCACCACTGTCTGGTTTAGGATTACTTTCTTCCAGGAGCTTATTATAGTCTGGCGCTGAGATTGCTGGACAATGATTTTGAAATGAGCATGATGTAGAGCTAAGTGCCATTTACATACTACTAACAATGAGGATGGGAGTTCCATGTTCTAAACAATGCATCCTGAGTTGCATTTGGATCTCAGGAGGACCTGTGGAGGCAAGGGGCTTCCAAGCAGGGAGCAAGAAGAAAGGGAATTTTGTCTCTCTGTTTATGCCACTGTGGATTGTGACTTCAGGTGGGGTAACAGTGGCATGAGAGGATGAAATCAAAAACATCCCAAGATTTTGTTTTGACTTCAGCAATCCTGAAGAAAATAAGTCGTGATATGGTCTCATGGATACAGTGCAGTACTGGGCATCAGGAAACTTTGGTTCTGCTCTTGGCTTTGCCTCTGCTCTATTATATGAGCTTGGACCAGTCACTTCTCCTCTTTGTGGCTCTGTTTCCCTTCCCACCCTTTGTGTGTCTTGTCTCTTTAGAGTGGAAGCTCTTTGGGGGAAAAGACTGTGTCTGGATGGTGCCTAGCACAATGGTGCCCTGGATCTTGGTTGTGGCCTTTCAGCCATACTATAATACAAATACTATTAATAAATGTGAGAAATATAGGTGACTGTGTGATCTAGTCCAGTCTGCAAGCAGAATGGGTTCAAGTCTCCTGGAAGGAGTGGGTAGGACTTGATAATTCTATCCTGTTTCACACATTTATTTTTCACCATACATTAGCAGACCAATGTGCTTTTGTGACTAACAGTAACGGTACGTAGAACTAAAATGCCACTTCACAGATAGAATGATCAATCTCTTTGACTTCACCAGTAAACATGTTTCATCAGGGGGTCACTAATATGCTTTTATTGCCTCACTGTCAGAGATGATGCCATTACCAAGCCTGATAACGTATTCTATAGAGGATTCCTTTTAATTTTATTTTTTATGCGATCATGAGAGACCGTAACCGATAAATTTAGTTCAATGCTTTCTCACTATTAACTAATTCTGAGTAAATCCACTGAGGCTGCCTGGGTACAAACACTTCAAAGAAATTTAACAGGATATTGAAAGTGATATTCACCCTGGGACAGAGGTTTAAGTACTGAGCTGCTACTGTTTTCTTTGCCATTAGAGCTACAACACTGCTAAATGTCATTTAGTCAAAACACTGTACTCTGAAGGATTTCTAGCACTAGATGACTATTTGCCTTTAATAAATTTGTTGCATCACGGTGGATATGTTAGATTATTTCTGGGGAGTTTGGGGAAAAGTGAATCATACCAAGCCATTGTTACTCAGTCTCATATCAGGGGACTGCTCCTTTTCCCACTGAAGTCAATGCAAGTTTCTCTATTGACGTCTGTGGGGGCAGGATCAGGCCCTAGATCTCTGCAGTCTTTGAAGTGCTCAAATCCAAATTAAACTCAAGAGGTTTTCAGCTGTAGCAGCTGAAAAAGGGAAAAGAGAAGTGAAATAAAGGCCTTTTGGTGGAGGGTTTTTTTCTGGACTGCTTTCACACATGATACGGCACCCTAAAAATTCATGCACATGATGTGAAACCATGGAAACAACTGGATGCCACAGGGTTTATGAACTACTTTTGTCAAGGTTTGGAATTAGTTTTTTTCCCCCCCTCCCAGTTTAAATGATTTTTTCCCCCTACTGAAACCTGTAATAAGTTCAACTTGTTAAAACTGATGTTAGAGGCCACAGACTAAATTTAATTTGTAGTGTTTCTTTTCATCCTAAATGTACGACTGGCTTTGTTTTAGAAGCAGATCGTCAGCTGTGTTGTAGATCAGCTCAGCTTCAGTGGAGCTATGTCAGTTTGCACCAACTGCAGTTTCAGGCCTCTGAGATTAAAGTCAAATGTAAAATCTTGGCAAGCAAAGAAAAAAAAAGGGTGAATTTCCTGGGGTGTTATTTTAATGAGGCTGGCCGTGGCCAAATGAAGTTAAGCATCATTGCGAAAAGACAATACTTTTTGCAATTCTACTCCTTCTCTCTGCCCCCCCCCCCACCTCCTGAAGGAGATCAAAACATTTCATGAATAGCAGTTAAGCCTCATAATGGTCCTGTGAGGTAGGTATTAATATTTACCCATTTCAAAAAAGAGGCAAACTGATGCTCAGAGAGGTCATAGCCCTTGATCCTACAGAGACTTATGTACCTGTTTAACTTGACATACTGTAGTGTAGACATTGATTTTAAAGGGATAGTGGATAGAGTGAAGCATGTGCATAAATCCTTACGGAATGAAGGGACTAAGTAACACGCCCAAGCTCACAAAGACTTCATATCTGTGCCAAGAGCACCAGCACAAGGCTAATGGAATGTAAGGGGAGCATAGAACCTTTCTACATAAGGTTAAATTTCACTCACAGCAAATGCAGTAACAGTAACTGTTATGAGGTTCATTTTTTGTCTCAGTTGAGGATGAGGGAAGCAGGTACATAAGAACGGCTATACTGGGTCAGACCAATGGTCCATCTAGCCCAGTATCCTTTCTTGCGACAGTGGCCAGTGCCAGGTGCTTCAGAGGGAATGAACAGAACAGGTAATTGTCAAGTGATCCATCCCATGTTGCCTAGTCCCAGCTTCTGGCAAACAAAGGCTAGGGATACTTCGGAGCATGGTTTTGCATCACTGTCCATCTTAGCTAATAGCCATTGGTGGACCTATCCTTCATGAACTTATCTAGTTCTTTTTTGAACCCTGTTCTTGGCCTTCACAGCATCCTCTGGCAAAGATTTCCACTGGCTGATTGTGCATTGTGTGAAAAAAATACTTCCTTTTGTTTATTTTAAACCTGCGGCCTATTAATTTAATTTGGTGACTCCTAGTTCTTGGATTATGAGAAGGATCAAGTAACATTTGCTTATTTACTTTCTCCACACCAATCATATTTTATAGATCTCCATCATATCCCCCTTAGTCATCTCTGTTCCAAGCTGAAAAGTACCAGTCTTACTAAACTCTCCTCATATGGAAACTGCTCCATACCTCTAATCATTTTTGTTGCCCTTTTCTGTACATTTTCCAATTCCAAGATATCTTTTTTTGAGATGGGCCAAACAGAACTACATGCAGTATTCAAGGCGAACCAATTTCAATAAAGGAAACCCAAGAAAAACATGTGCATGACATTCAGTTTGGTCAAAACATTTTTAGATTGGGATCTGGTAAAATTAGTTGCATAACACTGTACTTCCTGAATCCAGATGAGAGGGAATGAATTTCCAAAAAATGCCAAGCAAAATGCTATTCTCCCAGTATTTCCAGTTCCATCTGAACCTGTTATTTATGGCAATCTCAAAGGGAAGCCTGGTCTCATGAGAATTCTAGAGCAATTTAGCAGACACAAAAGGTACAGAGAAGCATTTTAACCAAAAGTAAAATGAGCCTGCTAACCTTTTGGGATTCACCCATCACTAGTGAATGCTCAAGTTAGTGGAAATGTTCAGCAAATGAATGACTACGACATTCATTAACATTCAGTAATGAGAAATCTGTGGCTGCAGGAAGGTGGACTAAATAGCCTACTGGGTCTTTTCCACCTCTGAGATCTATGATCTGAACAGATCAGCATCCAATCATCAATTCACCTTATTCTTACTATAGACCTTAAACAAAAGTATAATAATTTTTTTACTGACAGTGTGGCACTGTATCCATTATTCCCTTATGTCTATTAACTGAAAAATCTTTTAAGCTAAGCACCAGCTTCAGTGGATCACCTCTTGCCAGCAGAGACAGTAATGGGTAATAATGATCACCTGGAACTTAGAAATCCATGGGTTTGGCATTTCTTCTCTGTACTCTGTCTCTTGGCACATTTCATGCTGTGAGGACAGGTCTTTGATGATGCAAGCCGAGCTATGGTGGTGCCACAGAAAACCAATTTGTCATGTCAACGGTGTCATTAACTACTCAAGAGCAATGGGGATATTGGAAGTGTATTGCGAATCAGCTTTCATGCTGAAAGGAAACATGAGTGGGAATAAGACTGGCTGTGATTCAGCTGTAGAACAGGATAAATGAAGATAGGGGAGTAAGTAATGAAGGGAAACCAGAAGAGATGATAAATGAATAAGGGGGAGATTCTGTGGCCTGCAAATGTGCCGGGAGTCAGTTTAGAAGACAATGATGGTCCCTTCTGGCCTTAAAGTCTATGAGTCTATCAAATCCAGAAAGTATGCACATTAACTAGTTCATCAAAAGTTTGTCAGTCAGCTTCTCTTTCACCCTTATGTTGATCCTGATCCAAAGTCTGTTTAAACCAAGAGGAGTTTTTTTCCATTGACTTAAATGGGCTTTGGATCAGGCCCCCAACAAAGAAGATGGCAACCACAAGAACGTTTGAAAGATGAGGTTTCATCTTTGCTACAAAATGGCAGCACTGTATCTGGGATCTCTTTCAGTCATCGTTATAGAGTGGACAGAGCCATAAAAAGGCAAACACAAACTGGAGCTAAAAGGGGTTGGGGAGGAATATGGGCCTGATAACTCTCACATTGAAGTCAAAAGGAGTTTTGCCCTGTGTGTCTGACACCTTCCCCAAGCAGAGTGTGAGAAATATTTTCCTTATAATAAAAATATTCTCACAGCCTTTTGTAGTGTGAACAGTCAAAACATTTGATGGTTGAAACTTGGCCTGGAAAATAGCCTTCTTTGTGATGAACCACTATTAAGTATTTAGCAAATGCTGGTTTGCATTTGACAGATTTTCAACCTGTTGAAAATTGCTGTTCAACACAAGCACAGTACATGTTGTACAGCTTATAAAATTCACAGCTAAGGCAGCCTGCTCTACAGAGATCTGACCTTCAAAGTCAGAAGGGTTGGAATCAATGATTATAGTTTAAAACCATCTCCAGTAACATTAACATCTCTGGAGTTCAGCAGCAAAAAATTCCTTCCATAGACATTCCACTTTCTCAATTGTGATATAACAAATACATGTTAAATGGTGTGAATTTTAATAAAAGAGACGATAGAAGAACTTATATTAAATTCAAATTCATAGGAGTTTGTATTAAAATCTCATTATATGGTACCTAAATACTGCATCTGAGAATGCTTCTGTAAAACGTTTGTCCAGCTGATCTGTTTATATTGGCTGAGTTTTTGGACAGTCAGTATTAATTTACAATGGTAAGTAAAACCAGCAATTGGAGGTTTATACTTCTCTCCCCTTTACATCTCAAGGCCCACTCTGTGCAAGAGTGAAAAGTTGAATCTGATGATTCAAGCTGTCAGCTCCCTATCTCACTCGAGGAAGATTTTCTATCTCCAAATTTTAAATTCAAAGTTTGAATCATCCACACAGAGTGCACGAGAAATCCTGTCACTCACAGCTATGGCCTGAAAAAATGTGTGAGATAAGAAGCAACAGGCTAACTTTAAAAATAGAAACAGAATCACTTCAGAAATTAAATAATTTCACTTAAAAATTGATCTGTTTCAGAAGGATAAAATTGTGCCATTGTTCTGCCACTTATATAGCTCCTTATTTTCATTACCAAAAAAACCCTACATTTTTCCTTCTACAGATTTTATTTAAGCAAAATCTTCGTGAAGCCCTGTAGAGAGCATCAAAACTCTTATTTTTAAAGGACAAATGTAATACAGAATAGCCTAGTAGTCTCTAAAGAACTAAATTTTAGTTATGCCAAAGTCAGCAACAATTTAAACATTTATTTGGCTACTTAGTTACTATTTCTGATCAGACTTGAAAAGTCTTCTTCAAGCCTTGAGCCTGCTGTCATTGCAGTCAGTCAGTGGAAACACTCCCATTGATTCCAATGACAGTTGGATAAGGCCTTTACTTTATACAAGTAGGTGCACGTAGTCCCACTGAATTGCAGTGGAGATGTAGTCTGATTTCATGACGCGTTAGCAGCCATCCCAAACCATCATAAAACTTTGGGTTCAGATAATCTGGGGTTTCAGTTCTGTGGTGCTCCTACATCCCATAGAACTGACACTAAGATCTGAAGGACTAAAGTCTGGGCTCCATTTCTGCACAACTTAGGGCCGCTGAATTATGATTATTATTATTGACTGGGGCTAGACCTAAAAGACCACTTGAACTAGTTCAAAATGTGATGACCTATTGCGTTTCATGGGGCACATCACTCCTGTGCCCCAGTCCATGTTGGTTTCCAGGTCGTGTCCAGTTGCAATTCTGTGACAGGTTTGGTTTTTTTTAAACTTATTAAGTCATATCTAGTTTGGGGTCAAATCATGCCCCAGCCTCCGTGACTATGTATAGGAGAGTAAGAGCCCTCCATGCCTCTGTGTGGCCTCTTTTCCAATTCTACTGCATGTGTTGAGCCATTAAATAGGAGCTAGGTGCCTGATACTCCTACAGGGAGGGGCGAGGAACGGCCGGAACCTTGTGTCCTGCTCCCGCACCAATGTGCCAGTTAGTGCAGCCGAGCTAGTGCAGGGGGATAATAATTTCCTACCAATATGGGTTAATTACAGACTACTATACTCAGAAAGAAGGGTGGGAAGCAGAGCTGGGTTCATGCTCTGATTTCTTCCCTGGGAGCCCCAGTGGTGGTCCCCATTACATAGGGACGCTGCAAAACACAATCCAGTCAGAGGCTGCCATTCTTCTCCTCTTTTATCCCAACAGTTGTAACCAGTTGGAACATTTAAAACTGAAGTGTCAGAGTTTAAACATAGTGGCTGGAAGCAGGGTGTTAGCAGTGAAGGATCCTTGACTCTGGAAGCCACTTCACTCATTGGCTGGACAGACATCAGTTTTAGTGACTTTGGGACCACTTGCCAAGGACCTGTGTGTTCTTGCAAGCTTGGTTTACAGGGGTTTGAGGTTCTCTGTTTTGGTAGGGTAGGGAACAGTGGTGGAAGTTCTTTATACTGACACCAATTCAAATTGTTTAATGTACTTCTCATTTCAGACAACTATTTAGTGTGCATGATAGGCTTATGTTAGACAATATAATATAAATAATGCTTTTACATTGTTCACCCATTAGAAAATTGCCAAGAAAGTGCATGGGAGAGAGAGGGGAGAATTCTCTTTTATTGCTCTAATTTTTTAACCTAACTCTCAGCCACATCTCTCAGAAAAAGGCTTTTTTTAAAAAACCTTTTCTTGAGAGTACCTGCTATTTTCATTACTTTTATATCTCTCAAAGGCATTTCTTTCAGACAGAACAGACACGATCAGACCTGGTAAGAAACTGGTCTGTCCCCCACCCCCAGAAAAGCAGACATCACATTTCTAACCTTTATGCTTCATATTGAGATTTTTTGGGCTGGGGGTGGGGAATATAGGGAGGCCTCTGTAATCTAAATACCTCTTTATTTCCTAAAGGATGGCTGTTTCCTAGGGGATGACACACTGTCTAGCCATGACAAAAGCTGTTCCACAAAAGGAAACCCTCTGAAATGTTCAACACTTGGATGTACTTTCCATTTAGTCTTTGGTGCAGTAGATTTGCCAGCATATGCTCTCACCTGCATTATATCCTCAGTTCTGGCATTTCTAGGTCCTTGCTCACCTGACAGCAGGTATTAATTTGTTAGGTAGAGTCCTTAGCACTCAGATTTATTAATGATGTAATAAATGCTTAACGAAGTTAAGCGTGCCCTCCATTGCACCAGCACAATGCCCTTGACTTCTTGGAGCACACCACTCTAAGCTAAAGCAGATTTTTGGCTCAGATAGCACCCTGCATCCTTAAGGATCCTAAAGCACTTCACAAAGTACTGTAAAGACAGACCGCAGCACTGAACTGCAACCAATCCCAGAGTGCAAGGAAGCTGCTAAGTGGACAACGTCTGCACAAAAGAAAGGAAGGACACAGCAATATTATTTGTCAATAGTTCAGAGTTGATCCAGTAGGAGACAGTTAAGAAGGAATTATAAGAAAATGTCAGTCCAGCCTTTGTAATGGCATATAGTCAGCTGGGTATAGGTTCGCACCTCCACTCCAGACTATTAACCGGCAAACACATTGGCACATGGCCAGAACAAAGAGCAGGACTCGGGGTAGGGTGGGGTGAACACTTGAATAAGATGTGAAGGTGGGGCTGGGAAACAGCTTGTGTGTGTATTACCACTTAAAAAAATGTAAGGTCTATAGCTTATTCCCTTGTACTGCCATGAATGGCATCTACCTATTTAAATAGAGTTTTGCGGAGTGAAAGAGTAGAGAGGTTATGCAGAACTCACCTCTCTCTTTAATTTCAGTGAGCTCATGTGAGGCTAGAGATGGTTGAAATGTTCAGAATTTCAACTTTTTGATGCCATTGTTGAACATTTTTGAAAAAAACTGACATGATTCCCCCCCACAATCTCCTGTTTTTCAACCATTAGATCAGGGGAGGGCAAACTACAGCCCGTGGGCTGGATCTGGCCCATCAGGGCTTTCAATCCAGCCCGCAGGATTGCCAGCCCCATGGCGCAGTGGGGCTAAGGCAGACTCCCTGCTTACCCTGGCCCTGCGCCGCTCCCGGAAGCAGCCAGCACCACGTCCCTGCAGTTCCTTGAGAGGGATGGAGGGGGGGGCAGAGGGCTCCGTGAGTTGCCCTTGCCTGCAGGCACCGCCCCCCACAGCTCCCATTGGCCGGGAATGGGGAACCGTGGCCAATGGGAACTTCACGGGTGGTACCCACAGGCGAGGACAGTGTGTGGCAAAGCTGCCTGCCTCACCCCACCCCACCCCCAGGAACCACTGCCGGACATGCTGGCCACTTCCGGGAGCAGCGTGGGCCAGGGCAGGCAGGGAGCTTGACTTAGCCCCGCTGCACGCTGCCACCCCGGAGCCGATCGAGGTAAGCAGCTCCGGGCCGGAGCCCACACCCTGAATCCCTCCTGCACCCTGCACTTCAACCCCCTTCCCTGAGCCCCCTAGCCCCCTGCCTTGAGCCCCTTGCTGCACCCCTCCTGCACCCCAAACCCCTGAGCCCCCTCCACACCCCCTCCTGATCCCAACCCCCTACCCTGAGCCCCCAATCCCCTGTGCTGAGCCCCCTGCTACACCCAGCACCCCTCCTGAACCCCAACCACCTGCCATGAGCCCCCTCCTGCACCGCATCCCCTTGCCCTGAGCCTCTTCCTGCACACCACACCTCCTCCCACACCCCGCACTCCCTTCTGCACCCCAACCCCCTGCCCCAGACCTACATTCATGACCCTAAATACAATTTCCCCACCCAGATGTGGCCCTCGGGCCAAAAAGTTTGCTCACCTCTGCATTAGATATTAGAATGCACTGCTGTGTTTTCTGGAAGAGAACACAACATTCTGATGCTGATCTTCCTACTGAGTTGGAATAGCTCCTCATTTCTAGAGCAGGTCAGTGGAAACAGTGGGGCTGCCTGTGGATTAGAGTGCTATTCAACAGGTTATCAGATTTTGGTCCTTAGTAAGATAGATAGACAAAAAATGATACCTACCTTACAGCACACAATCAAGGCATTGGCTAATGAGGGGGAGGCACCTTCCAGGGTCAATAAGTACACAAGTAAAACCAAACCACAAACAAGTAGCAAGAACAGGGAAAGCTTAGGTCATGAGAAGACATTTTGGCAACAAGAATAAACCAGGATTGTTGGGTTTCTTTTGTTTTAAAATACCATGGACTTAAGTTTCTACACAGATCAGCCAAGATCTCCATTATTTTCAAGGTATCATCTGTAAGAGATCCTCACACTAAACTGCCCAGTACTCAATTTATTTCCTTCAAAAGAAATGCTTTTGAGTTGACCCCAGCTGGGATTTAAACCTGTGGTTCCAGGAATTCTTGGTATTTCAGATCAGATGCTTAAACCACCAAGTCATCCCATAGAATCAAATACTTGAGTTTTGCCTTGTTAGTGTCTGTTGGCTGAAACTTGTGAGCTTGGTGGGGTTCTGTGGCTATATCCAAGTTGATTAGCACAGCAAATAACCCAGTAGAAAATGCACAGCCTGTCATGTTCTCTCTCTCTCTCTCTCTCTGTGCAGTGGGCAAGGATTTCTCATTTCATACATCAGTTACAATGTGCTTCAGTGATTCCACAAAGTTAATACAAATCCCTAACAAACAAAGGGGAAAAAAAGGCCTCTCTCCCCCTGCCACTACCTCACTCCTCTTCCCCCTTCTTTCTAGGCAGATAAGCTGCCATGTGACATATATCCATGGTACATATATACACACATTTTTCTGAAAGCTAGACTCAGCCCATTTCTGATTGCACCGCTGATGCTAAAGGAAATTGCATCTTGGTGGATCCTGTATAAATGAAGTTCTCACTAGAGCTGGCAAAGTGCTTTCAGTGCAAGGGTGACTTTGCCTAAATTCGAGATGGCATAACTGACTCAAGCTCCTATTCAGGAAAACTCTTAAACACGGGCTTAACTTTAAGCAATGGGCTTAACTCCAGCTCTGCATACACTAGTGCAGAGAGAGATGGGGCCAGGATCATAGAGGTGAAGTAGTCACCACGTCCAAATTAATGCAGTCCCAGAGACCCGAATCCTGCCCCCACAGTGGTGCACAGAGACTTGGGGCCTTATTCCAGCCGAGGAGGTGCCTGTCCTCTTGCCTGGGATTTTGGGGAATGGATTCACAATCCCATTCCCCTGAAACTTCTATGTAGTTACTTTACACAAAGATATTTACTTGGGATCTGGGGTGAGGGGCGGGAGTTTTATCTCCTGTACAGGTTTTATGAATGTGAAAGACAGCTGTGAGCATGAGCTGAAAGTACAGCTTGCTGTAGCTGGAAATTCTTTATTTTCCTTTGGATTACAAAAAGAATGAAATCAACCTCAATATTTAGAAATGTTTTAAATCGAGGTTCTTTTTAAAACCCAAATCTGGAAAACGTTTCGCTTGGCAACTTTTTCAAGGCAGGTTTCATCTACTACAATTACATTTTTCAGTATTTATTGATCATAGTCATAACAAAGACATCTGGGTTGTGTAATTAGCAAGACTCAAGATCATATTGACATTCCTGAAAGACAGCACTGTTTGATCAACAATAATATGTGTTGTGTCACCACAGAATTATAGCAAAACAGAACTACTCTGTGAGGGTCTTAACTGAGATGTGATAAAAGTCACTGGATTAAAAGATATAAAAGAGCACAAAAGAACATAAAAACATAGCAATTCCTACATGGAATCAGATCACTGATCCATCTGGTCCAGGATCCTATCTCAGCAACAGATGCTTCAGAGCAAGGTGCTGGAAGCCCGGAAAGTAGAAAGATATGGTATATTTCTGACCAGGGAAGATTTCTTCCTAACCTCCACTAGAGGTTGAATTATGCTCTAAAGTATGAGGGTTTGTATTACTTGCAAAACTCTTTTTTTTTTTAAATAAAATCATAGCTAGAATAACTCTGGTTACTCTGATTATCCACAGAAATATCAAATCCTATATATTGGCCTTAATTATATCTTGTGGCAATGAACTTCATGGGCTAACATTGCATTGTGTGGAAGTGGTATTTCCTTTAATCCATTTTGAACTTGCTGCCTTAGCACCTATATGTATTATGAGACAGCATGAACAGAAGTGATCTACACACAGAAATAAGGTCAAAGGGAGGGATATTCAAACATGCTCCTAAGTCACTTAGGTGGTTTTGAAAATCCAAACCTAAAACTTTACTTATTTGCAAACACTTTTTCAGCCAGTTACAAGCAGTTACTGTGGCTACATATGTGAATTATACCCATATTTCTAATTTTCTAATAATTCCTCTCACTAAAGAACCACACACAAACATGCGAAATCTACTCAAAATGCTTCACTTCCTTCTAACCTCTTTGCATAAGCTTTTAACTATCTAGTGATTGGGTCAAGGGCTCAATCTTGCACCCACAGAAGTGTTGCCATCCAAGTCAATGGGCAAAAGGTTAGATTTCTAATCCTTAAGAGGTTCTGAAATCCACCAAAGAGTGGGATCAGATCTCTCTTCCTATGCCTATCTATGGTACTTACATGGCCTCATTCTCCATAGTATCTGAGCACCTCAGAGTCTTTAATGCATTTTTCCTCATAACACCCCTGTGCAGTAGGGAAGTGCAATTGCTCATATTTTACAGCTGGAGAACTGAAGCACAAAGAGACTGATCCCAAGGTCACACAAGGAATCTGCAGTGGAGCATCTTAAGTCCTTGAGTAGCACCCTAGCCACTGGATCTCCCTGCCTCTTGAACAGAAGCTCTGGCCTGTTCTTCTGCCAATCTGAATCTATGCATTTTAATCCAAAATACCTTTTTTGGAAGTTTTTTTTTTTTTTTAAATCTACTCATTACTGTCTCATGACTCACAATCTATTTTTTCCCTTCTGTAGTCCTTGTCAAATCAGCAATTCTTTTTCTGCAGTTGGGTCCACTCATTTTTTATGCTCTGGATTACCTGAGAATGTTGCTTTATGATTAAACCACAAGGGATTCAGATTCTCCAAATAGTTCCCCCTCCGTCAGAAATGGAGAAATTATTCTTGAGCAGCCTCTTGTATCTTTAGAGTTTAGCAAGAATGGATTAAGCAGGAAATCACATGGTATAAAATGCATCTGTCCTACTGCAGTTTTACATTACTAGAGTGAAATGCTTTTGGGATCTCTCTTCAGTCACCTTTGCCGGCTGGGTGCCATCCTCGGAAAAACCTTCACCTCTGTCATAATAATGGGATCTTATTCTGCAGTCCCAAGGTACCATTTGCCAGTCTTCAGCTGCTGTCAGTTTCAGGGCTGGACTGAAAGAGTAATCTGTAGCAGCCTCTTATGTTAACTCATCCAGTGCAATAACATCATCTAAATGGCCATCTAAAACGTGACAGATATGTGCAATGGAGATGGAGACCATTCAAATATTTCCTTTTTACTGCAACATACTGAGATACAATTCCCACGATAAGGCAATATATTGCAAAGTAGATTATATTGTTTAGCTGTCAGGTGGCTGCGAGGAAATGAGAAACTTCTGAATGGTCTCCAGTGTATTGTACCTCATCCTCTGTTACACTGAAGAACAAGGTAGCTGACGTGTTTACATTATTTGTGGGTAAAGTGTCATTGTCTGCACTGTTTGATTGTTAAGTTGATCTTTGGCTGTAACAGATTGTGTGTTATATGATACACCCATTGGGCTATTTATACTGATTTCTAATCCAACCCAAAAGAATGAAAAAGAGCTCCTCAACAGTTCCCATATACAGACTCCCACTGGGCTCAGACTGGTCACCACTTCCATGCAATGTCTATGTAGCACCACTGGGGAATGTTGTGAAATTACACTGTCCCTTCTGGCCTCAAGTTCTATGAACTTAGACTTTGCTTTCTAGTTTTGACATAGAAAAGCCTGTCATATCACACACAGCCTTGTTCTGTGTGTCTTTTCCCATTCATGTACCAGTCTTGGGAGGAATTGTATTTACCAATTTCTTCGGCTTGCTCAGCTGCAACTGCGAGCCCTGTATCCTTTCCAAAGTATTTTCTGCTTTCATCATTGTTCTTGAGATGTTGGCTCTTGTAATTAATTGTTCCAAAATCATTTGTTCTCAATACAGTCATATGTACAGCAGCCTTAATCTTCTAGAGCTCAGAAATGTGGGCTGTAATTATTTATCCTTCTCCATTATTCCCCTTGAGAAAAATTGCTTCTCTCTTTGGCTTTTTCCCCTCTTATACTGGAATTGTAAATTTAATCCATACATAACCTCAGCAATGCATCCATTTCCCCATAGAAGGCAGGACAAAATATATGCAGTAAATCTTTTTGGCCAAACAGGATAGTGACTGAGCCGTGCAAGTTCTGAAATTCTACCTGTCCTAGGGTTTTGTAATGTCCATCACCATTGTGCCCAAGTGCCTTCCATGTAAAACTGACAGCAATAGTGAAGTCCGTACAGGTATTCTTAAAACCTGTTTTACTGCCTCAGGGTTAAATAGACATTTAGGCCCAGATCCTCAAAGTTATTTAGGCTCCTAAATTCTGCTACAATAGGAGCCCAAATAACATTGAGGATTTGGGCCTCTCTTACTTTTTAGGAGGAAGCAACAGAGGGTCTCGTGGCACCTTTGAGACTAAGGGTACATCTACACTACAGGGGGGAGTCGATTTAAGATACGCAAATTCAGCTACGTGAATAGCGTAGCTGAATTCGACGTATCGCAGCCGACTTACCCCGCTGTGAGGACGGCGGCAAAATCGACTTCTGCAGCTTTCTGTCGGCGGCGTTTACTCCCACCTCCGCTGGTGGAGTAAGAGCGCCGATTCGGGGATCGATTGTCACGTCCCGACGGGACGTGATAAATCGATCCCCGAGAGGTCGATTTCTACCCGCCGATTCAGGCGGGTAGTGTAGACCTAGCCTAACAGAAGTATTGGGAGCATAAGCTTTCGTGGGTAAGAACCTCACTTCTTCAGATGGTAAGAAGTGAGGTTCTTACCCATGAAAGCTTATGCTCCCAATACTTCTGTTAGTCTCAAAGGTGCCACAGGACCCTCTGTTGCTTTTTACAGATTCAGACTAACACGGCTACCCCTCTGATACTTTACTTTTTAGGGAACATCTGGTCTCCTAGAATTAGATTGGTACAATGCGAGAAAAAAAGCACAAGTGGGGCAGGGCAGAACCAAGACTTTTACACCAGGAGTAATCATTGTTGACGGTGTTATTCAGGACTCCCAAACACAACATGAATTAATAAGGTTAACATAATCCTACCTGGGTTTTATGTGCTTTATAAAATACCTTTGCCTCAGCAGATATGGAAATAAAGGAAGCAGTCCTTTCTACGGCTAGTCAGAGGAATTCCTAGGCTCATCCTCCCCAAACATTTTACACCACATCAGCTAGTTACTATATCTGTTCATGCCCTGGAGGGAATACAAGCAAGGTGAAAACTCACTTTTGCTATTATGCCTACAAAAAATGTGACAACAGTTTGGCCACTGGTGGGCTGTCTTTCATGCTGACCGATATTATTTCACTGTTTCCTTGTACTTCCCTGTTGGTCTGTCTGGCTTTTTCCATTGGTTATCTCTTGTCTTATTCATAGATAGTAACTTTCGGGCAGAAGGGACCATCTTTTTGTTCTGTGTTTGTACAGCACCTAGCACATACTTAAACACATGTCAGACATCTGTAGACACACAGAAGTTAGAGAAGGGGAAGACGTACGACATCATCCAGTCCATCTCTTTACAGTGTGTGTCTCACAGATTCACCATCTCAGAATGCTTCCCCATGGTAAGACCTCGCATCGTAGCCCTCTGCCTCGCCTTCCTACTTAGAAATCTGTGCATTGACTTGGCTCTTCAGAGCTGGCACACTGACAGTCCCACCCCTTCAGGGGAACAATGCCCCCAACTCAAAACTTAAAGGAATATAACCATGCTCTGAAGTGTCCCTAGCCTCTGTTTGCCAGAAGCAGGGAATGGGCAACAGGGGATGGATCATTTGATTATTACCTGTTCTATTCATTCCTTCTGGGGCACCTGGCATTGGCCATTGTCGGAAGACAGGATACTGGGCTAGATGGACCATTAATCTGACCCAGTATGGCCGTTCTTATGTTCTTCCTCCCTTTCTGGGCTCAAACCTCCACAGACTCTTTATCCATCTCCTGGACTCCACAGAGTTCTTCCCCACTCTATTACAGAGCACTGTCTTCCAGCGCTTTACCCCTGGAGACCCAGCTCCTCTTAGGCTACTCAATCCTCCTTCCCTGGAGTCTTCTCTTCTTACAGGCCTGCTTTAGAAATCTACATCTCCCCAGCTGCCCTCTCCCATTAGGGACAGTCCCAGGGTACTAACTACTTCCTGCAGGCCCCTCTGTGGTTCCTTTACCAGAGAGCAGAAACTCCCAACTACCTCTCTCCTGATTCTCCTCTCCCTCTTGCCCTGCAAACCTTCCTTTAGACCCCAACTGGGTCTAATCCTTAATTACCTGTCTCCCCTTCAGATGCCGTATAATGGGCTAATTCGGCTCTCTGGCTGCCCTTAACCGGTCATAGCCAGAGTGTAGTTTATATACCCCAACACAATGTGGAATTTGCATTGCAGCTGCCCATGCTGTACGTGTTCTGTGGACAGATAGAGGACTTTCAATCTGGCACCTTTCAAGAGCACTACATTCACTTTAAAAATACAGACAGTAGATTATGTTCCTTTCCCTTAAATGTTCCTCTTGAATACATACCACCCTTATTTATTAGAGGGCTCTGCCACTGTTGATGATATATGCCTTTGCCTCACCTCCCAAATACATAAAAGCCCAATTTTTATTACCCATGTTATATATCAATGTCTCTGCAATGCCCAGTTCTCAAGGATGGTACTATATTAAGTATAACATGGATCTATTTTTCCCCTTCATGCAGTGCTGTTATGAGTTTTAAATATTGCAATGCAAACAACTCTGTTGCTTAAGATGCTTTGCAATTTAGATTTATTGTTAAAAAACATATAAAGTGTGTGAAGAAGGAATAAATGAATTATTCTGAGATGCAATATTTTGTTACTAAGAGAGTCCTGGCAAACAAATTGAAAGTGAAGGAGTAATGATCCATGGTACCGCAGGCTGAGTATAATGAACACTTGCTAATGGGGAGATCTATTGGACTGTGGAATGATCTCCCAAGGGAAATGGTGGAAGCTTCACCTTTTGAGACACTGAAAACTGGAGAAGAATTTGTAAGAAACAGCCCTACAGGGGTGGCGGAGGAGGTTGGAATGGACATGCTGACCTAAGAGGTCTTTTCTGTATATAAGCTATCTGATTCTATGAGACACATGCTACACAAATGAAAATAACTGAATATCCAAGGATACAATTAAACTGTCCCCTTCTGAAATTCTAAAACTATTGTGTTATATATTCACAGTATACTCACCTTTTCTATTATGCCTACAAAAAATGTGACAACAGTTTGGCCACTGGTGGGCTGTCTTTTGTGCTGACCAAGGATACAATTAAACTGTCCTCTTCTGAAATTCTAAAACTATTGTTTTAATTCTAAAACTAAGTTACTGTCATTTCAGCATGCTTAAAACACCTACTATGATATGATCTGCTGTCTGTAGTCTGGCTCCTGCATACTCTATTCTAATAAACTGTTCTTTCAACTAACTGCTAAACTAGGGTGCGAGGTGGCGGGGAGGGGGGGAAGGAGGAGGGATATTCCCCAAAGAAAATAAGCACTAACTTAGCTCACATTGTACAGCAGACTACACCCTTTAATACTGAGTTGATCAGTGTGTGAGCTGGCCGACATTCAGAATGACTACACAACTTCTAGGTCTCGAATTAACAGCATACAGACAGATTGAGTCAGTGAGAGGAAGGGCTGCAAGGAGGACTTTTCTCCACTTGCTTGCCCTCCACAGCAGCCTAACATGATGGAAATCCTTGTGCTCAAGTAAGTATCTGGAGTTTGATTGCCAGTTCCAAGCACTACACTAGATTGCCTGCTCTTACTCCCCACTTACCAGCTCTTTCAGACTAAATCTTTCCTGTTCTCATTGTTTTCCTCCCTGCTACTGCTGTCCCCATTGTTTTAAAGGCTATGCAGCATGCACACTTCGGGGTGCTTTGTCGTGGATAAGGGTGTAATCGGTTTAGAGAGAATCACAAAGCTAAACATCTTTGTCTCTGAACCTAAAAAAGGCAGCCAAAGGGCCAGGCTCTTTGATCTGCACCATCCATTTTGCACACCAAGGACAGATTCTGGCTTGAAAAGGTCAGAGGATAATTTCCAGAGAGTATTGGCCTAAGGCTGGAGGACGGGCTGGAGCAGCCTCTTTCACCCTCAGTGTAGGAGGCATGTCAGGGGGCAAAAAGGCTGTACTTTGTGTGGGTGGAGGCGACACTGTTCTCCGCTAAGATCTTACATCACTGGTTTAAGTTACAGCAGGTCCCCGGCAACTTTAACTTTCACTGACTCCAGTTGTTGCTGGATAAGGGATCTGTAACTAGCTCCTTGGAAGCCTCTCTTCTCCTCTGCACTCAAGCAGAGCTTGGGTGGAGTTGGGAACCCAACCCAATGTATACTAATTAGAAGAGAGGCGTCAACAATCATACTACTGAAACCACATAAACTGCACACATTTTGGCTTTCTTCAGGGTGCATGGCCATCTCTAAGGACTCAGGTACAGAGCAGCTTAGGTTGTACCAAATCTGCCCTGAGTGGATATTGAGTTGGGACAACGCTTTTCTCCATTGGATTCCATTTCTCCGTCATCACCAGCAGCAAAGTGCCCAAGGACAAGTGGAATACTGCTGCTGAGGTCACTAGCTCTTCTATCACCACCCAGACAAAAAGAGTTCAGGCACATGGTGCACTGAGCTTAGAGGGGGGTTCCCTCTCCATAGTACTCTACGTTTATTTCATGGAGATCATGGAAGTCATGGAATCTGTGACTTCCAGAGACCTCCATGACATTCTCTGCTTCAACCCCAGGGGCCCAGGGACTGAACTGGCAGCCAGCAGGGTCCCGGCAGGGCTCCAGCAATGGGCAACAGCCTCCTCATGGGGCCCAGCAAGGTTCCAGTGACAGGTGACAGCCTCCTGAGGGGGCCCTCCTCAGACTTCCAATGACTGGTGACAGCCTCGTGTGGGGGGTTAGTGGGGGCACCTCGGGTGAACGGCTGGGGGTGTCCCATTTTCTCTTGGGAAATATGGTCACCCTGCAGCTCCCAGCCGCTGTGGGCAAAGGGGGCCCACTGCTGCAGTTTCCAGCTGCCGCGGGCAAAGGGGAAACCACACAGCTCCCAGCCATTACAGTGGTAGGGGAAATCATGGAGCTGCAGAAGCAAAAGTCACAGACAGATCATGGCTTCCGTGAATTTTTGTTTATTGCCCGTGACCTGTCCGTGACTTTTATTAAAAATAACCACGACAAAATCTTAGCCTTACTTTTCACCCATCGAACTCAAAGTGTTTTGCATATGTCGGTAAGCATTACTATCTCCATTTTAAGCACAGAATGGTTAAATAGCTACTCAAGGGCATAGAATGACCCTGGTCTCTTGACTCCCAGCCCTTTGCTCAATCCACTTGACTACACCCACCCAAAAAAGAATTACAGTGTTACAGGTTTCAGTATTACAATGTTACTAATTGTGCCACAAGTACTCCTGTTCTTTTTGCTGATACAGACTAACATGGCTGCTACTCTGAAACTAATTTTTAAGAAATTATACACTGTCTATCCTCTTGGTCTCATTAACCCTGGGATGTTTTCAAGCTTTGGGGGGGAGGGGGAAATCAAGACTGAGTAGAGCAGATACTTATGAGCTGTGTGACTGAAAATATTGCACAGATTTAGAAATAAGAATTCTATAGATTTCTAGGTCGGATACTGAGCAGGTAAACTGATTCAGCCGCCAGTGGATCTAGCCCACTTTTGGAAACACATGTTCACCTACTAGCAACACATCACACACATTTCTCATCCTGACTGACTGGAGAGGAAAGAGCTTGCAGCAGCTCCTGTACTTTTCCCAGGTCACTCTCAGAGCTCCCTCTTGTTGACATTGCCCGCAAACCATTTCCACACTGAACGCAGCTTTACACTGCGTGGCAACAGCCTGTGAAGGGTGATAGAATTGCAAGTACTTCTGTCTCTCTCTTTCTGTTGAAATACTGAAGACTTAACAAAATAACCCAAACGAACATCGAGTTAAAGGTTGTTTGAGTCTTGAGGGGGTAGAGAGGTGGGCTTGGCAGGAGAGCAGTTTGCACAGCAGTGTACGGGCCAGGTGACACTTATAGAGTTCCATTTGTGTTGGGAAAAGCCACCTGCGCCCTTACCTCCTGCCATTAAAACCTCTGCTGCACCTCAGGGTGATTACTTCTCCCTCCTGTTGTGTGTAGAAATGGCCCTCTGAATTCTCTGGAGCACTCTCAGAGAGAAGATGGTGCGTCAGAGCAAAAGGGATTGAAAACCCTTTAGGAGAGGGGACATGACTTATAGGTCAGCATTGGGAAGGAAAATGAAGGGATTTAAAGGAAAGTTACAAACAAATATCAACACACTCTGGTAACATTTTACTTTCAAACTTTTCCACCCTTTCTTTCTGTGTTCTCATTCCTTTGCTCATTCTTGGTTTCAGGTTTCAAATGCTGGGGCCACAGAGAACACTGCATGCTCTGTAGGGTGCAGGGCAAAAGACACTAAACCCTTTCTTGTTAGCATTTACTAAAGCTACTGTCATTTCAGCATGCTTTAAATACCTAATAGTTTCCTCTGGAGCAAGAGGCTAACATATTGAATGCTCCAGCAAAAGAATATTTTAAGATGGGTGAGTTCACTTAACACTTATTTTTCACACCATGGGATTTTCATAGTATTACATTTCATTATTGGGATTTTATGTATGCTGTACAGAATGCAACTATGAAACACATTTCGCCTCTCTCTTGGTAACACCCAAATGTGGAATAGAGGAACACATCATCAGCTATTCACTGACATACCAACATCAGAATTTATGGAAGTAAAAATCAGGGGCTCAGATAGGGCTTATCTGAAAGTGCCAAATCAGCATTTGAGAATCCTTCTCTTTCTGCCTCTTTTTTTTTTAATCATTTTATAACATGGGCCAGAGCTCTCTCATGTGGGACATGTAAGGAAACATTGGTACTAAAAAGAAATTTCATTTAAATAGGACATTGTACTTTTTAGAGCACCTTCCATTTAAGGTAATCAAAGTGCTTTACAGGAATTTATTTCTTATTTCTTAATCTTCAAGATACCCCTGTGAGGAAGGTAAACATCATCTTCATTTTACAGGTGAGGCACAGGAAGTTAAGCAACTTCACCAGCAGTAAGGACCAAAGTTGGGAATAGAAGTTTTTGGCTCCAGGTACTGAAGTCTAAACACAAGGTGAATAACACCTCAAAAGTTTCTTAAACAGGTTTCAATTTGAAAACAACCCCAAAGACCCATCTCTCACTATCCCTCAAATTTTGAAGGGGCAAAATTTGGAAGGACCATTTATAGTATTTCTCGGGGTTCATTAACAATGGTGTAAATAAAGCCAGTTTCAAACTATGGCTATGGGGAGGATGGTAAGTGCTTCAGAGGCACTTTTAAACACAAGAATATATAACTGAGGGTCTATTTTTGTAAGAGCCACTAAATCAGGATAGCTGTGAGGAGACATTCCTCATTTTATGAAAATATGAACACCTGCCTTCTCTGGATCCTGCTTATAACCTGTGAAACTATTTGTTTTGTCAAAACTGATCATCAGACATTTTTCTCAGGTGCCATAATAACCATAATTTTTTCCCCTCTCAACAGAGCAAATTTAAAAATATATAGAGGAATCCTTTATAGTCATTGGAATGTTTATACAAGAGTCAGCTTGATTCGAAGGGTAAAATGAAATGAACAACCTGCAATACCATAGCATCAGTGCAGCTAAGCTCTTGGTAAACACAATATACTGAGGTGATATTGTGCTCTGTTTCCTCAGATTAAATATATCTCATCCTTAGATTTATACTGGCACTTTATGGCTTCTGCAAATGACTGTCTCAGCACCGCAAAGTAATTCCACCCTGTCATATTTGTCTTTGGAAATTGTAACAAATTATGGTGATTTATAACATCAAACTCAACTCTTCCATTTTTCCCCAGATGGGAATGTCACTGATGGCAAGATTCTAGGCCATCCATTTATTCTGTGTGGAGGGTGACAGTGAAACATGTTTCATCTCTTCTGCCTGACACTCTCTTCCCCTTTGAGGGGAGGCTGTCAACATAACTCAAGCTGTCAAGGCACCTTTGCAAGGGGCCTGAGACAAATCTAAAGCTCCACTACCTGCATGCCTACTAATGAGGTGTGACTTGCCTCTCTTGGATGGCTGGCCTCACTGAATCTCTTTGCCTCTGACCCCTTGTGGTCCCTTCTCAGTCAATAGAAGCCAAGCCATAATTTGTCACTGAGTAAGGACAGGCGATTATTAGAGCTGGGAGAACTTTGGGAAACTCACAAGGTGAGTACCTTGCCTTTGTCGGCTTTTGTTGAGTAGGAAAAGAATGAACGACACATGCCATCATAAGGAGAGCTTAATTGAAGTCAACAGTCGGGTTAGAGCAGCTTTGTAAAATCCTATTCACTCACTTACCTAGGGCAAATATATTTTCTGATGGGCAAATAAAGCATCAAGGTCTTTTTTGCACGTGCAAACATTTAGTTCCATGGGCTAGTAAATTTTCATCATAATTTTCCAAGTTTAGGTTAAAGGAGAATTCCAGATTAGGTCAAATATATTTAAAATCATTATATAATTGTTACAAAGAACAGCTAGTCCCGATCCTGCATGTGTGTAATTTTCCTTCTGCATCAGGGGTCTGCCCTCACTCCACTGCTGTTTAGTATATGATGGACTTTGTCAGCAGGACGGTCCCACTGGGAAAAGGTTAGTAGATGCTATATGCAGATGACATGGCAAAAGAAGACCTAGAGGAAATAGTAAAACAGTGGTATGTCTAGGTAAGCAGTCATGGGATGAAAATGAGCATGGCATGTGACATAGTAGTTCAAAAATAGCCACAGATATTTGCTGTAGATTGTACTGTCCAACTGGCCTGCAAAAGACTGTTTATTTCAAGGATCATGTAGTTCTTGCATACAGGAAGGAGTCAGAGGGGAAGAGAGGAAAAAAACCTGATTTTTAATAGTCACTGGAGGGAATCTATCCCTATGCTCCCATTGCTTTGGTAGACTAGGTTTCACATGATGCTATGAAATGGAAAGCAAAGGAACTGTAACCTCAAAAATCCAACAGTTGTGTCTGAGTAAATGTATTAAGTATTAAATGTATTCCCCAGTTTTAGCATGGGAGGAATGGTGCTTCAGTCGTTCTAGCTATAACACAGTCATAACCATAATGATACCTGCACTAGCATTCCAGGGTGTGGGCTCTGATACTGATAACATGCTGCCAGATGGTAACTGACATAACGCGGATAAAGGATCTCCTGAACCTTTATCCACGGAGATTAAATAAAAAAAGTTTGTCAAATATAGTCAATCTCGAAATTACCCTCTTTGGAAAGAGGTTTCTATTTCTCATCTCACAATGGTATCAGAGCGCTAACCACCGTTTGACAACTTTTGCTTTTATTTACAGTGCCTTGCTAAAATGCATTTTTTACATGATAGTTTGGATGTGTCAAACTGAGCCACATATAAAGTGTCGACAAAGGAAATCGTTTCAATAAAATTACATAATGTAAAACAAATAATTGGAATACCTACATTAACTACAATTCGCATGCAACATAGCATTATATAATTTCTGACACTCTGCAGAGAGGTATTAGGTCTAAAGTAACTACGTTTAGAAAGCAATTTACAGAATTTCTGTTCTTTTGGCTGGTTTGAAATGCCATGATAATATGTTTTTTGCAGCTGACAAGCGAACAAAAAACAATCATTGAACAGTACCATTTTACCCACAAGGCAAGCTGATAATTAGAGGTTGAACAGGCACTTTGGATTTAATCTGAGCAGTGGCAGCTACTACTTTTTGTTGTTGTTGTTGTGTAGGGACCAAATAAAAGTCGACCCCCCCCCGCCAAACACATTTTCAATAACAAGGAAGAAATGTTATTTTTTATCCTGGGCTCTCGTGCCTCACTCACAACCCAGTGTCACAATGAGACCAGTCTGGTGCTGGAGATGTGCATATGTGCGAGGGGGAAGTAAGGAAGGAACCATCTTACTCTCCCCATGCTGAGTCCACCTACACCACAGTTAACCTGAGCCAGTTCAACTTGTACTGGAGAAGCAGTGAGCAGGACGCAGGGCACTCTGAGTGGAGAGGAAGCATCGCACTGCTCTTTCAACCTAATAGGACAGGAGTAATGATGGGGAGTGACATCAGTTAGGCTCCTCAGGCCATTACCTATGGTTCCCATTGGTACAGGGTATGTCTGATTCAGCACCCTTCCCAAGCATCTTCCATTAGTGGGCTCCTACTGAATCAAACCCTGGGCAGAGTTTAAAGCTGCCCTGGTCTGAGGAAGGTGGCAGCACCATCCTTCCTAGGTGGGTATTTTTTTGGCAGTGGCTCAGGAACAGCTGGCCCCAGGAGGGGTATGTGAAAAATGCATCTTTCACTCATATGGGTGATTCAATCCCCTATGTCAGCACCTTTGTTAATTTTTTCAGGGTCAAAATCCTGCTGATAGAACATTTAAATACAATTGGCACAGAAAGTTATTAAATATTAATTACTAAATGAACGAATGCTACAAAACCACACCGCTTCCCTACTGCGTTGGTTGGACTAAGATTTAAGCAGCCCACTTCCTTTTAATTTTTTTTTCTATTTTTGTAACCCCCAAGGAGATTACCTAGATTCCTGGGGCTCTGTCTGCTGGCAGCTCAGGGAGGGGCACATTGTCCCTGGTAGGGAGGGGGAGCCAAGGCAGACTCAGAGTCTGCCCAGCAACCAATAGGGAGTGAGATCCCCTTCCCAGGGAGCTCACAGAAGGAGAGAAGCCATTTTTGAGTCAGTCTGGAGCTGGCCAGGGCAAGGGCAGGACTGGCTGCGTGGGGAGCTGGTGCATCCCAGGCCTGCATGCAGGGTTCCCCCTGAGAACTGGCCTTTAGGGACCTGAAAGCAAGATCCCTCAGCTGGGCTTTTCCCTCTCCACTGATGACTCCCAGTTTGTACAGTTTTGCTGGGAAATTTCCCCAGCCAGGTTGAGTTAGCCCTCCAGATCCCTCGGTGAGACCAGTCACCACCTGGTCAGCTCTGCTCTGGCTGCTAGTCCAGGGCTGCTGCCTGCTGTGAGTGTGTCTGGACACTGGGGTAGGAGACACAGTTTGGATTTTAGTACAGTTGTGTAACCTGCACCTTGAGCCTTGCACGCCTTTGTGATGAGGGGAAATCCTGGGACCAGAAGCAGCCTGACTCCTGCCTGAAGAGGATCCCTGCCAGCAGAGATCAGCCCCTCTGCAGTGACTGAGGAGTCGAGTCATCTCTGAACCTGAGGATCATTCATGGAGTTTGTGAGTGCACCATCTTTTAGTTAGTCAGGGAATTTGTTTTGGGGAACCCCTACTCCCTGAACTGTGCCTCAAGCCAGGGAGTAAGGGTTTGGGGATTTTATAACCTGCTGCGTATTAAACCTGTGGAGGGACTTACCACCTTCTCCCACTTGTGAGTCCTTTAGGCTGTACTGAACCCAGTCAGCCACACTGCTAAACCACTGCAGAGAAGATATTGTGGTCATAAGTCATCAAGAGCCCCAACAAAGTACATGTACCAACGGGACACTGATCTTACATTTGCTACATCAGGTCACGTGACTAGAGAAAGTCACGGGTATTATCAACGTGGGCACCGGTGACCCGAAGAATAGTGTTTTACCCTGTTATGTTATATTTGTCTCCTGTTTAATATAATTATTGTGTTGAATATATTGTATGTGTTTGTGTTATTTCTTGAAAGTCTCCAACTATGTGGCAAGTAAGTGGGGATTACCCTGTGGTTAGAATTTTCCTCCCAAGCTGTCCTGGTGACCCTGCCAGAAAGGAGTGAGGGGGTGGAGGCACCGCCAAATAAATTCATAGGAAAAAATAAAGAAGATACACCCTGATGAGTGGGTGGCGGGATCCAGAAGAACCCAGACCTGTCCATCAAAACCTGTAAGCAGACTGGCATTAAAGAAGGTAACCAGGTAGAGAGGGGGCGCTACATAAGTAGTGTCCACAAGCAGAACTCTGGTTTTGCTTTCAGCTTTTAGTAATACACTGTATCTAAAACAGAGATCAGGTAAAGCTTCTGTAATGTTCTCCATCTTAACTGAGGGACAATTGAGCACTGCAGTGTTCCACAGATGATATTACCCCTTGTTAAATATATTTAATCTCCCAAACCATGTACATCACACACAAAAAGCTTTGCATATATACATTTCATATGGAAGTGTGTTTGGGAGGGGGGGGGCAGAGAGAGAAACATTAACTTCTTAGGAGAAAGATACATTTCAACATAAAATCTTATTTTCTAACAAATAAAGACAAACATTTGAAATATGGAATACAACCAAAAAGTCATAGATCCAACCAAAAATTAATCAGGAGACAGAAATGTTCATGCTTATACTCTGCAGAGTAACTGAACATAAGAGCGGCCATACTGGGTCAGACCAATGGTCCATCTAGCCCCATATCCTGTCTTCCGACAGTGGCCAATGCCAGGTGCCCCAGAGGGAATGAACAGAACGGGTAATCATCCAGTGATCCATCCACTGTTGCCCATTCCCATCTTCTGGCAACTGAGAACTTGCATGCATTATCAGCATGCTTAGGGAAGAGGTTCCAGTTTAACTTGCTGGCTCAAACAGCACAGCAATGTTAAAATGTATGGTTTCCATTGTGATGGAAGGTAGCACCGGATGAAACTCCAAAACCACACCAAGCCAAAAGAGTCAGCCTTTATTTTAAAACTTCTTTGCTGCAAATACATGTGACACCATATATTGCAATAAAATTGGCCATCACTTAGGAAAATAATACTGCTCATGAAAAGGACTGGATTGACAGCAATGGAAACTGAAATCCTTTACTCACATAAAAGACACATTCTTGGTAGTAACAATGCAAGCTTCTCAATCTTGTGCCCTCCACTCAGAGTGTATAAACCCTGACATGCAGTGCCTATCTTAACAGACCGGAAGTAAGTTCTATTACCATGCTGCATTTTATTCTTCAACCCTCTGCTGCAACTGCCAGCAAGGATGCCAAGTATTGTTAAGGCAGTTTTGTGACATGAACACCTGCTTGCCAGCAGCTGGACTGAGACCACTAAATTATTTCACAGAGTCATTAGACTATTATCACTTTTGCCGTGGCCTACATTCAATGTGTAACCTAGGGAATAAAAAGCTCCATGTGCCATTGCCAACCACCTGAGTGATCCATTTTCCCCTGGCCATCACTTCTAAAAGACTGAGGAACAAGGGAGAATAGGTCAAGTCTTAAGCAGCCAATTATTTTTCTGAAATAAAATTAGAAGCAAACCAGATTTTCAGTGGAAGTTTATATTATTACCCAATACATTAATCATGATTAATGGTACTATAACGAGCACCAAATGAATTAATGATGACTGGCCACATATTTTAAAATTGTTCATTTTTTTTATTTTTCATCTCAATCCAGTTGATAGGCTATATTCTTAAAGAAAAGTTCAGTTCAACTTTTAATAGGAGTAAAAGAAAAAAAACCCAATATATCAAGGTACAGATGGAACAATTAGTTTGAAATATTCCCTCCTACTTTACACCTCATCTTTAAGACTCGGTGTCATGGCCACTCCTTCCTTGCTTGTAAGGTCTCCTACAGAATCAACCACCAGTGTCCATTAACTAACTAGTCAGTTTGTTCATGTAGAACAATGAGAAGAACAGTCTTCCAGAGACGTGAAGTACACAGTTTAGCCCTTTGTAGTGGCAGGCAGCTTGGAGGAATTACTGTTCTAATTATTAATTACACAATAAGTGTCAGTTTGATAATAAAATACATGCAGTGATTTCTGTCAATTTGGCATGTGTAAGTTATAAGTTGTTCAGCTTTAATGCTTTGTAATTGCTAAATTTCCTCAAGTTGCATGGTGCAAAAGTTGTTGGATTCTATTCAAAATACATTGGCGTGTGTGCAATTACTGAAAACCGGAATAACACTGAAGCAAATATTGAATTTGGGGTTTGCAGAATTGCAAGTGTTATCAGTCTGCACAAATGCTATAATCATTATCATGTGTAAAAGGCTCCTTAAATGAAGCAAACCAAAGTAAAGTGCTTTGGAATAAACCCAATGCAGAGGCCTGATCCAACAAACTTTACCCACATGAGTAACCCTTACTCATGGGAGTAGAACAACTGAAGTTAATTGTGCCACTTATGAGAGTAAGGATGCCACAATTGAAATGTGAATGATAAAAAACAAAATAAAAGAGTTTTAAATGATAAATTGCTGTCCCAGGGCCTGCTTCTGTTAACACTTTCTACTGAGCATAGAGGTTAATACCATGAGCAGTCTCCTTGACTTCAGTATTATTATGCCCAGTCTTAAGTGTTAGCAACACTGATCCCTGCATAGAAAAAGGAAATGTGACAAAACAGAAAAGAGTGCCCCTAGTAGACCTGTCAATCACATACCTGCCATAGAGGTTTTGTGCAGTTCTCTGCTGCTCAGAAACACCCCGAGCATAGCAGAGCATGTTTGCTTTCTTACCAATTATCCTCAGGAGAAACACAAGGACGTTTCTACCTGGAGGCCTAGAAATCTACCGTATGTTTTCAAAAGGACCTCTGTGCCAGGTGAGGAATGGAAAGTCTCAGAAAAGTTATATGCTCTCTATCTAAACCTTTTTTATAGCACCGTCATATCTGAACAGGGTATTTAGAGCCAGCTGGAAGATTTGTTTTCAAATAATTTGCTCTTCATATAATTAATAGCAAATCTTCCAGAGGATCTAAGTGTTCTGTCAGCACCCAGCTACTACTGTGTTAAAGTAGATGCCATCACGTCAGATTGTTAGATGCAGTGCTTTGTAGCATAATTCACTGCTGAAAGTCAAACACTGTTTATTTATAACTGTTTTTGCTGTTAAAACGGCTGATTAAGGATATCCTCTGCTCCTTACAGGGTTCGGTTAGGGAGGTAGCATGTGGCAGCTAGAGCTGGTTTAAAATTTTCTAGCTGAGCACCTCACATTTTTAAACATATCTGTCCTCACAATGTTCCTCTGAGATAGGGAAGTGCTATTAACTACATTTCATAGGTGAGGTAACTGAGGCAGAGAGACTTTCCCAAGGTCACGCAGGAAGTTTGTGGGGGAGTAGAGACTTGGATCCAGGTTGCCCAAGTCATAGGCTATTGTCCTAACCACAAGACAATTCTCTCGCCCCCTCTGCCATCTTTTTTCCTCTCCCCCATCCCCAATGGAAAATGGCTTTTCAACTAAATGGATATTTTTTAGTGAAAATGTTTTGGTTTTGTTGACAATGTTGGAGTTTTCACTGAAAAAATAAATAGGTTTGCTTTTTGAGGAAAAGCTGAAAAAAAAGTTGAAGTTTTTCACAGGGAAAATATCCTCATTTCCCAACTAGCATTAAATATCCATACAAATAGTTGTTAAAAACCACCAAATAAGTTATTTACATAAATATGCTATAAACATACACTCAAACACACCTATATACTGCAGTGATGAGGGCTTTAGAACACACAGCTTTTATATATTTCATAAGGTAGCCTATTATTGATCACTATAGTTAAGTTTAAGTGATGATTTCCCCATACATAGGGCCATCTGCTTCTCAGGTTGAATTTTTGGTTAAATTTGGGGTTATATTACCTCAATGGATTATTTTAAAATGATTTCACAGATGTCTTGGTTAAAATATTTTCATTTGTAGAATTAAAATGACCTCTTTATGGGAGGATTATGTCAATAAATCTAATTTTTAAAGCAGTTCTAATTTACCTTGAGGTCTTGGCCTGGCACCAGGATAAGGGTATCATAAAGGCAGCACAAAGTCACCTTTCCTGCTTCCTATGTTGGTGGTAAAAGTAAAAAACTAAACAAGCTAAAGAGTGGATCCTTGAAAGACTTATGCACGTTTCTAAATTAATGCACTGAGAATAGTCTCATTAAGTCGATGGTACTAATAACAGAGTGTAAAGTTACACACGTATGTAAATCTTTGCCAGATCAGGGCCTAGATACATATTTCTAATTCAAATGAGCAGACATCTCCAATGCATGTTGCTTCATGCAGGATCTGCAATAATCTACAAGAGCCAGAAGCTCCAAATGGATTCTTTGCTATTGGGGGAGAGAGAAGGTGAGAGATGCTAAAAGGCCATTTGAAAGCTTTTTATTAGGAAGCTGGCTGAAAGCATCATTGAATATATGAGTCAATTGTCTTCTGATTGTCCAGGGTGTAACATCAGCAGCAATCAGTCAAGGTAAGATGGTGGCCAGCCACATGGGGAAATTTTTTAAAATCATGATTTATTCAAGTTTAAAAACTGTTGACATTTGGATTTAGTTGCAGAAATCAGACTTTTAACAGGTTTAACCCTTAAAGAGTCTAATTAATTACACAAGGGCATGGCCTTTCCTCTCTACCATTTATGAACCAAAGAAGCAGTAGAGTAAACAAATCAAGGGGCTGAAACCATATGTGTCATTAAAATTATTGGACCCTGTTTGCCTGGGGGTTACAAGTACATATGTGCAGGCAGTCTCCTCCTATTGCAGCAAGAGGATAGCAGAAGATGCATCTAACCTTTGCCCCTCAGCATTGAAACACAAATAGAAGCAAAACTGGAATTAGATGGCATATTAACACATAAATAAGGATCCATTCTTCTGACTGTTGAGCTCCCTTAATGCCTACTGACATTTGAAGACAAAATTAACTTCTCATGGGAGTAGCGAGTACATGGCTCTTTTTAGGATCTGACCCAAAGTAAATAATGCTTTAATCACAGGCACAGTACACTCATTTCTAGAAAGCCATTTGGCATCTGACTAAATGTTGTTTATTACTTGATGTCAGAAGGTTGGAAAATTACTGTTCTAATCAATAATTAAAAATAAATGTCAGTTTACTAGGTACAGTGATTTATATAATGAACTGACAGATGAAAAATCACACATGGTTTACTTTTAACTCTTAATTGCTAACACTGTTATGTTATAATAAAGACAGAAGACATTCTTACAGAGCTCACTTACAGAGAAAACACATGGAAGCTTCTTTCTTTTTTAAATGAAAAATGTGCATACATAGCTGCTGAATACAAAATTTGAAAATATCTCATCTGTGTATTGGCATGAGTTAGAAAGAGAGAGACACAGACTGGAACAACTCAACAGAAAAGGAAAAAGCAAAGGAAAAAAAAACTGGAACAGCTCTTTTTAAAATAAGTTTTATTCCTTCCTCCTTTAAGGCAAGAATTACACCCCGGGACAGCCCTAAGGTAAGTAATACTCATTTGTTTCTCCTTCATTTATTTACCATTTTACATCACGTTTCATAGATCAATTTAACTGACATTATTCCCATACGGGATCACTTTTGGTGGGAAGGGGACTCCATCACAAATCATTAATAGTGGTGCTCATTCAATTCCAACAGGAAAGGCAACATGAAAAGCACGGCTGGCAGATTTATTGATTACATTTCACCAATGACCAGCAAGAAGCAAGCACTCTGAAAATCCCCAAAGGTGATCATTAGTACTGAGTAACTGTCACTAAACATTAGTACCATCAGCAGACTGTAGCTAAAAGAAAGCATGATACTTTAAATGTGAGACATGAGGAAGGATTGCCTCTAATACAGAGGAAAAGTGGAAACATCTCATAGCATAGTACACTTCTATTTGAGACAACTGAAACACCCACGTATTCCACATATATAAAATTGGTCTAGCAGGGTTAGGCAAATTGGGCATTGCTGCAAAAATGCAAAATTAACATGTCAAGCTAATTTTGCGTTCCCCTCGCCTCGAGCTGATTAGCACAACTTAAATTTTGTGCTAATCAGCTTGAGCAGTTTGCTGGTACTATGGGAAACCCACGGTGTGTGCTGATTACTGTAAAAGTATATGCACGTTTTCTGCACTAGCATAAGAATAGGTTCCCCATAAATCATTAGTGGTTTTACAGTCTATTTCTATAATGTTATTATAGACAATTTTGGTGTATTTTTGTTAGTAGGCACTCTGTTTTCATGGCACAGACAGATTAGGCATTGGAACATGGATTTTTCTTTTACATGTTGGAGTCTGGTAAATTGGCCCTTAGAATTGGGCCAAAGGGACCTTTCACATCACAGACAGTGATTCTGGATATTATAGGTAGTCAGGGAGTATATGAAGAATTTTGCCTCTTCCCCTTAATTCCTATGTCCTTCCCCCCAACCCCCAAACACATACTATGATTCTCCAATGGCTTTCTTTGTTCCATGAGTAGCAGCAGTAACAATATCCATTTCCTAGCTGATAGACAGCTTCTTCTAAGACAGCTACAGTTCTGTCTTTTGGGCACCTGAGGCACAGCTTCAGCCAAAAGCATTAAAAGGTATTTTAATTTTATTTTCTTCCTTATTATAGATCCCACACAGCACTTCAGTTCTCTACCTGGCTCTTGTAGGTAAGGTCATTTGCTCTTGTGACTCAGCATGCAGCCCATTTCAACAGCAGTGGTGCTGGGTTGAAAAGCCATTACTTCCCTGACAACCCCCACCTCTGATAATGACCTGGCAGCCCCCGCAGAGGACAACGTGGTAAATTAAGAAGTGCCTTGAATGAGCAAGTCAGGCTGACATGGTGGTGCCTTTGGTAGATTGCTGCAGTGAGAGTAAGTTTCTAAGCTACTGGACCTGTGCTCAGAGGCAGTAGCAATGGAATCTTTAGGTCACTTGGAAGGGTGGTGGGCAGTAAGGAAGGAAAATGAGAATCTTAGTGCCATTGATGCTTTGAGTAACAGAGACACGGGTGATGGAGAGGATCATCAACTCATCAGCTATCTGACCAATAGAGCAGTGGGAAGTAATAGAACCATCTCAACATGCATGGGTTTGGATGAACTTCCTCAGTTTCAGGGTTATGCACATTGACTTGTTTGGCATACCAAATGACAAGTTTCATGACAAACCAAAATGAAAGAACCCGAGCTAGTCTTGTACCTATGCCCGTCCAGAGACAACATTTTGCTTGGAGTATGGATGAAAGATTTGCAGTCCAAAACACTGTCCTATGAAACATACAAATATAACCTGCTATATTAAAACCTGAAGTTGGACAAGTATCCTAGGAGTAGATGTTCACAGAGAATGAGTGTTTATGTAGCTTTAGGAAGAAGCTTTAGCTTGAGGAAGCACTATAAACCTATAGCATGTCCTTCCCTGGCTCCCCTTGGGAACCTATGATGTCAGAGTACAATCAGAGACTAAGGCTAATCTTGGATTAAGACCCTGGAAGGGGACTCAGGAGATATGGGTTCAAATCCTAGCTCTACCATAGACTTCCTAGACAAAGTAGAGGATTGGGCCAAAAGAAACCTGATAAGGTTCAACAAGGACAAGTGCAGAGTCCTGCACTTAGGACGGAAGAATCCCATTCACTGTTATAGACTACGGACAAAATGGGTAGGCAGCAGTTCTGCAGAAAAGGACCTAGGGGTTACAGTGGACGAGAAGCTGGATATGAGTCAACAGTGTGCCCTTGTTGCCAAGACGGCTAACGGCATTTTGGGCTGTATAAGTAGGGGCATTGCCATCAGATCTAGGGGTGTGATCATTCCCCTCTATTCGACATTGGTGAGGCCTTATCTGGAGTACTGTGTCCAGTTTTGGGCCCCACACTACAAGAAGGATGTGGAAAAATTGGAAAGAGTCCAGCGGAGGGCAACAAAAATGATTAGGGGGCTGGAGCACATGACTTATGAGGAGAGGTTGAGGGAATTGGGATTGTTTAGTCTGCAGAAGAGAAGAATGAGGGGGGATTTGATAGCTGCTTTCAACTACCTGAAAGGGAGTTCCAAAGAGGATGGATCTAGACTGTTCTCAGTGATACCTGATGACAGAATAAGGAGTAATGGTCTCAAGTTGCAGTGGGGGAGGTTTAGGTTGGATATTAGGAACCACTTTTTCACTAGGAGGGTGGTGAAGCACTGGAATGGGTTACCTAGGGAGGTGGTGGAATCTCCTTCCTTAGAGGTTTTTAAGGTCAGGCTTGACAAAGCCCTGGCTGGGAAGATTTAGTTGGGAATTGGTCCTGCTTTGAGCAGGGGGTTGGACTAGATGACCTCCTGAGGTCCCTTCCAACCCTGATATTCTATGATTCTATGAACCTGGGCACATCACTTAATCCCTCAGTGCCTCACTCTCCTATCTATAAAATGGGGATTAACAATGCTTCTTTCCTCCCATCTTTTGTCTGTCTTGTCTACTTAGATTGTAAACTCTTTGGAGCAGGGAATCTTATTGTATATGCGTACAGTGACTGACATCATGGGATCACTGCTGGAACCTTGAAGTGCTATTGTTATTATTTGTACATTATACAACATGGTGCTTGGAAATGGTTCCTTAGAAATAAGATAAATACATGTCATTTGTAGTATGTAATGGGACAAATTCATCATTGGTGTAACCGCTGCAGACAGCTGGTTTATACCCAGGATGAACTAGGGTGCAGTAAGATACAGAGTGGTTGTCTCTTTGTTGTTTTATATTCTATTTTCCAGTTCTTAATTTTATTCCTAAACCTCTCTCCCTAGTGAACTGCCTTAGGAAACATGGTTTTATTCCAAAACTTGTATTTTCAAAATCAAACCCACCAATTTTGAATTTCTTGCAATGAACTAAAGGTTGAAATAGGACCACTGGAGTCTAAATTTGATCGTCTTTTATTTTAATGTGCATTTGATATCATTCCCCACCATAACGTACAGATTTAACATATTGGGGGCAAATAATTTTCTTAAACTAACATTTTCACTCTTTCAGGAGGAGATCCTTGCTCAATAGTGAGCTTTTCTTTCCCAGCTGCCATCTCCTTAACCGCCCCACACCCACAATTTACAACACTATGCAGAATATTGTCTTATCCGTATAGTTCCATACTGCCCTGAGATATTGGCAATTATTATTTAAGTCAAAAGGGAAAAACAGAATAATTTACATCATCCATCATAGTTTCCTTGCATGAATAAATTACAAGACACCATTTCAAATCAATCATGGGGAAAGAAACAGTCCATGCCAAACAGAGTGTTGGTGTGTATAATTTCTTTAATGTTTTCTGTCCTCATACATCAAAACTGCAGTCTGAATTCTTCCACCCTTATTCGGTAGAATGCTGATTATCCCAAGGACTTGTGAGGCACCTGAAACCTAATCAGATAATTTGGGGAGCCATCCCAGGTAATAGGTAAAACAGGTCTCTAACTCTTAGCACCAGAAGCACCAACTCTGGGGTTCTCTGGGGCTGGACTACCCATGGGGAAAAAATAGTGGGTGCTCAGCACCCACTGGCAGCCCCTAGATCAGCTCCTCCCCCAGCACCTCCCAGCGGACCCGGACAATCAGATCCTCAGCGCCTCCCGCCCTCCAGTGATGAGCTGTTCAGCGGCATGCAGGAGGAACTGGGGAAGAGGGGCAGAAGTGAGGGTCGGGCGTGCTTTGGGGAGCGGGCGGAATGGGGTGGGAAGCGGCAAGGCAGGGGTGGGAGTTTGGGGGAAGGGATGGAGTGGGGGTCAAGCACCTGCCCCCAGAAACTCAAAGATGGTGCCTGTGCTCAGCACATACTTCAAAATCTGCTGCTGTCTCTCCTGCCCTTTTCACTAGCTAGCTCTCAAGCTACAAAGGAGCTCTGATATTGCACTGGACTGGCACTCAGAAGACCTGAGTTCAGGTCCATGGTTCTGCCACAAACTTCCCGTGTAACCCTGGGCAAGGCGCACTCTCTCTGTGCCTCAGGTCCCCATGTGTAAAATGGGGACAATACTTCCTTTCTCCCAGTCTTTGTCTGCCTTGTCTATTTAGACAGTAAATTGGGGCTGGGACTGTCTCCTACTATGTGTTTGTACAGCACCTAGCAGAACGGGGCCTTGCTCTCAATTGGGGCCTCTAAGTACTACCAAAATAGTTATTTTTAAGGATTTGTAAGTTTTGGCTAGAACAGGAGCATGCTTCACAGTCCACATGTAGGTGGGGGAAAATCACTATACTGGTATTAACTTGCTTCCTTGTTGGCAGTTTCAGCAGAGAGGGCGAAGAGAGAGTGGTCAGGAAGACTGACCTAGATTCTCATTGTTGGTGATCTCCGCATGAGAGCACTAAGCCAATTGATTGGGGAGAGGCAGGGGATCCTTGACTGCTGCTGGCTGCATTCTCTCTGTTGTCTGGGTGAAGACAAGACTCCAGTGTGAAGAGCTACCAGTCTGGCATTTTGAACCTGTACTAAATTCACAAGGTGAAATTTTCACCCAGGCCGAGACCCAGCATAGAGCTTATGCACTTAAGTCCCATATGCATGCACTGTTTCCCTTGAGGGCATAAGAGGAGTTAAATAATGCATAGACCTCTGCACTAGTGCTGAATTCCACCATGGAGATGATCTCCCATGCAAGTGCTCAGTTCCACTGCTCCCAAAGGCATGGTAGAGTGCCAGTCTTTGGAGTACAGAGCTTGGAAGGCAGAACTTCCTTAAGACCCTTCTATCTTTCCTACACTAGACCACTATCACTTATCACTTACGGGGGAGGGATAGCTCAGTGGTTTGAGCATTGGCCTACTAAACCCAGGGTTGTGAGTTCAATCCTTGAGGGGGCCACTTAGGGATCTGGAGCAAAATCAGTACTTGGTCCTGCTAGTGAAGGCAGGGGGCTGGACTCGATGACCTTTCAAGGTCCCTTTCAGTTCTAGGAGATGGGATGGGATATATCTGGTTATCTAAAGGTGACAAGCCATAACTGCTCCCCTGTGGCATTGTCGATCTTCCCTTATTTAAACACATAGCCTTCTGTTTCCTCTGTTAAATGACTAATGCAATCCTCTCCTGGGGTGTCTGAAGTACCTATTCTTCCCTCCTCTGTATAGGTGCCTATTTTACTCAGTGTTAATGGTGATCAGGCAAGCAGACTAAGAGGAAAATAGACCTCACAGTTGAGTTATTTGAATTACAGCAGCATGTGGAGACTCCAAGAAGCTAGATATTGCACTTACAGGTCCTTACTCCAAAGAGCTTACAATTGAAATAGAGAAGACTGAGAATGGGATAAATAATGCCTCCTTTTCCTCCATTCTATTTTACAGAAGGAAAGCTGGGACATGAATTAAGTGATTTGCTCTAGGTCAGGGATCAGCAACTTTTGGCATGTGGCCAGCCAGGGTAAGCACCCTGGCAGGCCTGGCTGTTTACCTGCCGCGTCCACAGGTTTGGCCGATTGCGGCTCCTACTGGCCGCGATTCGCTGTCCCAGGCCAATGGGGGAAGTGGCGTGGGCTGAGGGATGTGCTGGCCGCCGCTTCCCGCAGCCCCCATTGGCCTGGGATGGCAAACCGCAGCCAGTAGGATCCATGATCGTCTGAACCTGCGGACGCGGCAGGTAAACAAACTGGTCCGGCCCGCCAGGGTGCTTACCCTGGCAGGCCACGTGCCAAAGATTGCCGATCCCTGCTCTAGGTCAAGAAACTCTGAGACAAAGCCAGGAATCAAACCCAGATCCCCCGTGTTCCAGTCTGAAAATTCTCACCTTGTGTTTTTCACATTTAAAACTTTGGCCAAGTAAGGGGAGACGAGAGAACCTGAATTTTTCCAGCAAAAGAAAATGCTAAAGCCCAGTAAACCTTAACTGTTAACTCGGTGTTATCCAGTGTTGGAAAATTATTAATTGCTTTTAATCGACAATATCTTTAGTGCTTCTACTAGTGTACATGCACACACACACAGAAGGTGAATTACGACCTGCTTTACGCTGTATATACTGACATTTCTATGTCAGATCCTTGCCTCTCTGCCCTCATTTTGCTTTCAGTCATACAAACTAAGTGTCCTAAATTTAATGCCCCCCCTTACAAATTGACTGCCCTTTCATGTCAGAAGAAAACACGCCTACTCAGCATCGCTTGAAAGGAACCTGTCTGCAATCGGGAGGGAAAAGTCGAGGTGCTTTTTTTTTTTTTTTTTACTAACTAAATTAAATACAACTAAAGCTCTAAGCAACTGGCAGGTTTGATTTGGATGTAGGATGCTGTGAGATAGTGATAAGTGAACGCTCACAACCAAAGGGAATTAAAAGGCTGTACTTCAGTTTAATGGAGTCAATTTCTTTCAGTTTGTATCCATTAAAGGACAATGAGCTGGCACATTACAGTGCAGTATCACTTAAAACTGCAAAATACGAGGTTCAAATAATGCTAATCTCGATTATCACTTCAAAGGTTTTTTTTCTCTCACCTGCTGATGATAGCTCATCTCAATTGATTGGCCTCTTCCAGTTGGTATGGCTACTCCCACCTTTTCATGTTCTCTGTATGTATAAATATCTTGTATGTTTCATTCTATGCATCCGATGAAGTGGGCTGTTGCCCACGAAAGCTTCTGCTCAAATAAATTCGTTAGTCTCTAAGGTGCCACAAGTACTCCTGTTCTTTTTGTTGTCTACTATTGTTACAAGTAACTCCTGATTCATTATAACTGAACGATTAGAGAAAATTTACTTTCTCTAATCCAGCGGTTCTCAACCTGTGGGTTGGGACCCCAAAGTGGGTTGTGACCAATGTTCCCTCTAATTTTTTCCATCCATGCGCGGAATGAATTTTATTAGGTGCACCAATATCGAGGTAATGTGCAGATGTGCACCACCAGTAGAAACAAAGTATGTGTTGGGAGGTGAGCGTGTCAGACACAGAGTGTGTATGTGTGTGTGTGTGTGTGAGAGAGAGAGACACATTAACCCCCTCCCCCTGCTCTGCACAGCAAGCAGGAGGGTCCCGGGAGCAGCTGGCCGGGCCTCCAAGGCAGAGGGCAGGAGCAACCCGGCTGCAGAGCAGTGGGGAGAGGGGCACCTGAACACATGTCACCATGCGCGTCTTTGCTAATCAAGTGCACAGCACTTGATTCACTCCTGGGCAGCCAAGCGACTGTGCAGGTTAGAGGGAACACAGGTTGTGACCCTGTTTTAATGGGATCACTAGGGCTGGCATTAAACTGGCTGGGGCCCAGGGCCAAGGCCAAAGCCCGGGCCCCGCTGCCCGGGGCTCAGGATACAGGCCTGGGGGCTGAAGTTATTGGGCTTTGGCCCCCAGCATGGGGCGGCGGGGCTCAGCTGTGCTCAGGCTTCGGTCCCCCTGTGGGGGTCATGTAGTAATTTTTGTTGTCAGAAGGGGGTCAAGGTGCAATGAGGTTTGAGAATCTTTGAAAGCTTTTCAATTTGTTCAATAGGGTATTTGACAGCAGTTTATGTACAGTCTCGATGCAATTGTTAAAACTACAAAATTTGTTAGGGTCACCAAGGGGCAGGCGTAGTACCCAAAAGTAACTTTTACACTTCTTAAAGGAACTTTTAAAAAGATGGAAATTGTTAATAAGTTAATGTGGCCCTTTAAGCTCTCTATACATCAGTTTCATCATTTGTTAAAACAGAGATAGCCCTTCCCCTAAAGAGTCTTATTAATTGATGAGACCACGTGACTGGAAGTCAAATGATGAGGTTTATTGTTCATCTGTTGTAGGAATATAATGGGAAGAGGAGTCCTAATGCAGTCAAAACTACCACAGAGTTCACCTGGATTTGTGCTTGCTTTGAACTTCAGGATTTATGCACATTATTTCTAGTAGCATTAGCAAGGATGAAAATGAAATCTCATGGGAGTGTGAGATGGTGGATATCATGGTTGGAATTACTGCAGTCTATCATATAGACAGTTTGTTGTGTATTATCACAGCTTATTGTGTAGTCAGAGGCATTTTAATGTGTGTATTGGCAGGACTAAGCAGAACAGATTTGTGTGAAAGCCTTAACGGAATTTCCTAGGTACACAAATTGACAGAAAAGTGTTGAGAATTTTGTTTCCATTGTTTCAAAGTCTAAAGATTTTTCTTGCTAGGTTATGTTCAAGGACCCAATATGCTATAGCATGTGCTACCAATGAAATGATAAAGTGTGGGAACTGAGTATTCTTCTGTAGGTCTGCATTAATAGACCTGTAAACTGAATTATTGTTTAGGATTTTTTTAAGATGGTCTTTACTGAATTTTACATTTTCAGCTGTACTTGTATTTTGTGTCAAGACCTCCTAAGACAGCAAACGTCCAACTTTACAGTGGGGAGAAGGGTGGGAGGACAGTCTGCTTTTGGGTGAAAGCTTATCGTTCCTCAGACAGCCGTTAGTGTGGGAAAGTTATTAGGGTATAATTATCTAAAAAGGGGTGGGGGCGGGTGAGCTCCGAAATTCTTTTATTTAGACTTCAAGAAAAATGACCTGATTTTCAAAGGTGCCGACTTCAGTGGGAGCTACCAACTACTTAGAACATTGGTTGGGACCTACCATTTGGGAAACAGACAGTGGGTGGCCACAGCCAGGGCCAAATTAATCCACCATTGGGTCCTGGCCTAGGCAAACATACATTTTCACAGGCCCAGTTTGGGGGGAGGCCCTGGATGTGGGGGGCTGGAGAGTGAGCCCAACCTGCACTTGCTCCACAGCAGTAGCTCCCGTCCCATGGGGCTTAGCCCAGCGCCCCACTACAGGTGTTGTGACCTGGTACACAGGATCACAGCACCACTCAGGTTTGGCCCAGTGTGGGAGCTGGACTAAACCTAAATAGTGCTGTAACCCTGTGTGCCAGGTCGCAACACCCAGGATGGGGAGCTGGGCTCAGCGCCTCAGGATAGCAGCCATAACTGTGAATGTGGGACAGGCTCTTTCTCCAGTCCCTGCCTCGGGGGATCTCCTCTTGGCACTGGACTGGGATTGCAGTGCTAGTGCTGGCGGGAGGGTCCTGGGTCACAGAGACAAAAAGCAGTTGGTGGATTGTCCTAGTAAAAGGTCTGGGAACTACTGACTTAGAATATTTGAAAATAAGGTCAATTTATTTTAAAGCCTAAATTTAGAAGGCTAACTTTAGGCACCCTTTTTTTTAAAAAAAATCTTGCCCTTAAGGTATATGTTAAAGAACAAGTTATAGAGTTGACATAGTGGGGGAAAATTTAAGATTACCTAAGTAACTTAGAAGCCTAAATCTGTAGCCTATGTTAAATAGAAATTAGGAGTTGGGCCTAAGTGTAGAGGAGTATCAGAAACAGAGCTTGCGAGTGTGAGAAACCGATACATTGGATAGAGAAAGATGTAAGAATAAGGATAGAGTAAGAAAATTGAAGTTAGTAAGGATGTGACCCAAGATTAGGTTATGGCTGTAACTGGTTGTTGCAGGTTTTTAATGAGTGTTTTTAAGAACTGTGAATGTTATTAAAATGCTATCTCTATTGATAGTATGGGAAGGATATTGGTTTAGGTGTTTATTTAAATAATGTGTAATGAACAGAGTCAATGAGGAGGTGGAAATATATTTATGGTAAGGGCAGTTTAATGTTAATTAGTATTATAATAAATTATAAAAGGAATAGTTTTCGTAAATTGCAGGGGAGCTCCAATTAACATGAAAAGGGAGCAATTAAGTTCCAGGATTATAAAACTGTTGGCAGGGGACTGATGACCCATTGATATACTATTTCATCTTTGAGTGTAAGAATAATTGTAGTGTTGTATACATGGTAACTGCATGCCTGTTTGCTTAACTAATCATTTTCCTTATTAAAAAATGTTTGGTTTTATCATTCAAAGTGTCACCTAGTGGTCCTCTACTAAGTAATTTTTCTGTAATCAACCTAGAGGCTCAAACCTGAAAATGAAGTTGGGTTTTATTGCACTAATATCATTAACAACTTGATATTAATTGGGAAAATTTCAGCATAAAGGTTACAAGAGCCATTTTCAAAAAAGTGACTAAGGGCCAGTTTCTCAAAGGTATTTAGGTGCCTAATGAGGCAGCTAGGTGTTTAGTCGGCTTTCCAAAAAGTTTGTAATTCCTATTGATTTCAAAAAGAGTTAAGGGGATTTTCAAAAGCACCTAGGCACCTTCCTGCATCAATCAGGTGCCTAAATGCTTTTGGAAGTCTGGCCCTGGATGACTGAGGTTCCTTAGTCTACATGGTACTTTTGAAAATGGGACTTAGCCACTTTTAAAAATTGTATCCAGTGGCCCCACCCCACCTATAAAAACATTGGCAGGTAACACTCCAATTAAAGGCTCAAGTTAAAAAAAATTATGACTGTATGAATGCTAATCAACAGTTTTAAAATTAACAGGCAATGTTAATTCATTCACACATATGCTTATGATTATTCTCTATCCGTACAGTAATTCTGGTGTTTTTGTATTGCCTTTATTAAAAATAAAAGTTAATGTATTTTGATTGTCACATGGGAAGTTACCATAAATTAGTGGTTATGCTGCTTAGCTCATTAAAAAGGTAGCAGCTTGATATTGCATAGTTACTGCTGATTATTTCTACAGTGGGGAAATGCAAGACCAATTTCCTGCAGGCAATAATGATAGAGAATAATTGGTCTTAAAGATGCCACTCAAAAGGAACATTGGGGGTGGGGAGAGGAGAGACCCAGTACCTGCATAATCAAGTAATATAAAATGCACTAAATATTTCTATATATTACAGAACTACTTTTGGCAGTTGCATGTTTGCGCAATACCATAAAAACGGCTTACAGGGATTTTCAACACTTAGCCAAAAGTCTGCATATTTTGTCTCCTTATGCATAATTAATTATGACATTGAATATCCGAATGTGTACCAGCGTGTGGGATCTGTCAATTTGCACAGAAACAATATATGGACAGGCAGAAAAAGCATATTATCTTCTTGCAAACAGAACTAGTTTAAAAACCCTCACAAATTGGACATATGCACACCATCCAATAGGAACTGGATAGTTAAACAGGAAGGGGTTCAACTATGGCTTCAGCGAGAGTTGAAGACTATCAGGACCTTGCAGGAGATGATCAGCACATTAATTTAGGGTCAGATCCTGAAAGCTCTTCCTCACGCTCACAAATTGTTCCATCTCAGCTTAGTCTTCACAAAAATAACGACAGCTCCCCCATCAGTAAAGTTCCCTAGAACTGAGCCTTAACGTTTATCCTTTAGCCTGCTAAGTTGAAAGTACTGTTTAACTGTTTGTTATTTTTTTTTGCCTGAGATAATTAAAAAAAAATATTGGAAATTACAAAAAAAACCTATTTAAACTGAAACCAACACTTAACAAATTTCACACAAAACCTTGCCTACCAGGTGTCAGCTCAGAGAAATTTTTTTTATCAGAGCCCCTGAAAATAAAAGTAAATCGAAATATTGACACAGCAGCATTACTATACCACGTTAGTGACCTTATTATGTCAGGCCTAGTGAGAATGCTGCGTAATATTTTTAAGGGGCTTCTGTTCATCACTGAAGATGGTCCATCAGGTTTCTCTACATTCAAGTTAAAAGTAAAATGAAGAGTACATTTGTAATCTGAGGTCCATGTATACATACTTAATCTAATCAAGTCTGAAATACTTGCTTTAGCAGTCTAATAGCCTCCTGAAGAAACATGGGGCTGTTCCACATTTCATTTACATGATAGATGAGATGTGGAAATAGATTACATAGTAGATTAGCACCTTGGGACAAAAGGAAAGTGATGGAGCCTGTTTACATTCTGGATCCTTCAGTTACTACAGGGAATTAACTGAATTCCATTATTGTGAGTATAGGAGCATGAAAGATTCTGGCATTCTCCAACCAGGGAGCACACTGTGGAGGCACACAGGAGTGTCATAGGACATGGGAGAGAGAATGAGCAAACAAAGGCTCCTGCCGTTCTCCCTATGCATGTATATAGCACACCTCCTTGGATGCTCACCCCACTTTTATTCATGAACAAGCTTGGTTAGTCATAGTAAGGCTCCCTCATCTCATTGGTTCTCTTTCACATGCATATTCTTCTAGCCACAGCATACCGATCTGCAGGCCCGGCTTTAGGCCAATTCCACCAATTCCCCCGAATCGGGCCTCGCGCCTAAGAGGGCCCCGCGCCCAGTGGCAGGGCCGCCGGGGTGGGGGCAAGTGGCCGAGAATCCCTTCCCTGGCTAGAGGCTCCTTTTTAATTTTTACTCACCCGGCAGCGCTCCGGGTCTTCGGTGGCACTTCAGCGACGGGTCCTTCACTCGCTCTGGGTCTTTGGCAGCACTTCGGCGGCAGGTCCTTCAGTGCCACCGAAGACCTGGAGCGAGTGAAGGACCCACCGCCGAAGACTAGGAGTGCCGCCCGGTGAGTACAAGCCCCACGTGTTTTTTACGTGTTTTTTTTTTTTCAGTCATCCCTGCCGGGGCCCTGTCAAAACTGTTCAAATCGGGCCCCGCACTTCCTAAAGCCGGCCCTGCCGATCTGCATAGTATTCCCTTACACGCCAGTGCAACACACACCTAAATGTATAGTGCAAGTACAACTGCTCCTTCATCCATTGTTTTGAATAAAATTAGTCATTCTTTAACCCTTTTATTATTGGGTTCTGTTCCAGCCTCCGTTCTGTAGCAGAACACAGGCATTCCTTTGAAGTGCTGACATCCCACTGGAACATGGTATATCAGGTACACGGTACATCAACTGATGGAGCATATATGTTGCTTTATTGTGGCTTACTAATCTGTTATCTGAAAATCGCCAGTGTGATACCATGGCTGGTAAGTATTTATGTATTTTCATGTGGGGGGAGAGCATTGTGAATATTCCGTCAGTGTGAGAGCTGGAGTGACCAGGTCGCAGAGAGCTGAATGCTCGTAAGCCAAGCTCTGCAGGCTGGCTCCTTAGGCTCCCACTTCATCATCACTAGCCTGAAAGTGCTCATTAGGCTTGCCATGAAGAATGAGTCCCCTAAGAAATGGCAAAAAATTCTGCCACTAAGCCTGTGGGCAGTGTAAACTGATCCATGCGTGAGAAGCTACAAAGTGGTTGATGCATTAGGTGACATTCAGGGCAAGATCACTGCATCATTGCCTGTTCAGAAAGTAATTTCTCTCCTCCTTTGGTGTGTAAGAGAAGCCTGAGGCCAGACTAGCGACTGTGGCAGAGAAACAGAAGTGGCATAGGGAATCACATAAAAGGGCTTTGTAGCTTTAAGCCCTGATTCTACAAGGTGATGAGCATCTCCTTTGAGGTCCTGAGCATCCTTCAATTCCCGAGTAAGTCAAGCTTAGCACCTTTCAGGTTTGGGCCCTTACTTAGTTTCATTAGGAAGAGAATAGAAGTTTTCCCAAGACATATTGAAGCAATACAGCCTGTTAAAAATACAGATCATTTTCATTGGGCGATTCTCTAGCTTTAACTATGCTCAGCTCAACCTTGAAACCCGATCAGCTCAGGCTCCCAAAAAGAGACCTCATTTCCTTACGGGAGATGTTTTCCCAGGTACATCCAGCTGTACTCAAAATAAACACAATAGGGGAGGTTGTCAAAGGCATAAAAGGCAATTAGGTGAATAACTGTCATTGAAATTCAATGCAAGTCAGGTGCCTAACTCCCATCTGTGTCGTTGAATATGTCCCCCATTATGGATAAAAACCTCTATCCACCACTCCTTAATCTCATTTTTAAAAGCTTTGAGGAACAGTTTGTCCAAACCAATTCATCCCAAAGGACAAAACATATTTTGAACCTTCTCTGCTGTTCCAGGGCCTAACAACCACAAAAACCCAAACACCAGCAATAACCTGTAGACTTAAAATTACTTCTTGGATCAAATTCATACCTTCTGTAACTCTGTGGAAGTCACTGGAGTTCCACCAGGGACAATGGACCCAATGTTTGTACAGTGTTTCAACAGCTAATACATTATGTAAATGCTAATTATTATTATTGGAATTAAATTTGTGCAGGATCATATTCTAGAAAGAGAAAGACACAACTATTTATTGGAGTCAGCCATTCAGATTTTGTTTCTCTGATGTTAAGGTAGGTAAGCTTTTTTCTTCAGTAATATTAAGTAAGCTTTTGTTTCACCTGATTGCCTTAGACTCCACTGCAGCATTGCACCAGGATGGGACGCCGAACTCTCTCCAAATGAACCAGTTTCTCAGCACTTACCTTCCCATCACTAAGAGCAGAATGTTCTAGGATTACTCAAGAAGTGCAAGCAAAACAAAGTATTATGCTCTACTTCCTGCATGCTATTATAGAACAATTCTCTTTGCATCACCAATGCGATCGCCTTGACTCTCTCATACATGCCTTCATCTCTTTCTACCTTGACTAGTACAATTTCTTTCTCTATGACTTGCTTAATTACTAGCTGTTCTGCATGTGTAGACTGCTGTTCTCTGCCTTTCCGCATGTTCAAAAGCACACAACCACATCACTCCTCATCTTGGGAAATTCTACTAGCGCTTTTCATTTCAGGATCCAATTAAAAATTACATCTTCCTCCAGTCTATGTCATGGAATTTGTCTCTCTATACTCCCTAGTCATTCCACTCATCTTTCAATATAGATTCTTCTGTCCTTCTGCAAAATCTCACCATTGCTGGTGACAAGTTTCTCCACTGCAGCTCCTGCTGTCGGAAAAAATCTCTGCTTTATTTATCTGTCTCACTGACTCTCCCTCAACTCGCACCTCAGCTGAAAATCCCAATGACTATCCCTCTCATTTTCTCTTTCCTGCTACAATTTCATGGTTCAATATCTGTCAGAGATAGCCAAGTTATGAAAAAGTATTTTATGATTTTTAAAAATATCAATATTCACAGCAAGTGTTATTCTAAGAATATACATCAAGTATTTATACAGGTGACCAAGCAATGAAAAAAATCATTATCCATGAGCAACTATTCCATAAAATATTGCTCAAATTCACAGAGAAAAACATTTGTATATAATTATTGTACCAACTCTACTCTGTAATTGAATCTACAATGTGTAAAGCATTTGGAGAAAAGTATGTATGAAAGATGTGATGCAAAATAACTCCACTGTAGTTTAATTTAATTATTGATTGTGAATAGATGGTAATTAATCTCTCAGAGATATAGAAAATAGAGACAGCAACTTCAAGCACCTGGATTTCCAAATAGTTGAAGTGTCCTCTGCAAGGGATTGTGGGCGATGAATTGTTTTGTAATTCGCCATGTGGATGTATTCATGTAGCTTGTTACAAGTCTTCAATGTAAGTGATAACCTCATTTTTGAGACTACAGTTGTGGGGCAGGAGAGAAGCCCCAGGGAGTGGATGTGTGAGTGAAGAGTAGTCTGTGATCATGCATCTGCCTCTCAGCTGCAGTTAAGGCATTGGACTGTATCTCTGTGACCTTGGGCAAGTTTATTAATTTTTGTGCCTCAGTTTTCCCATCTACAAAATGGGAATAATGTCCTTCTCTTTCTACCGCCCATTGTCTGTTTAGACTGTAGACGCTTCAGGGCAGGGCCTGGCTCTTACTATGTGTATGAACAGAATTTAAATGCAACTGTGATCTCAGTTGGGACCCGAAGGCATTCCTGTAATACAAATTAGTATGTATTTGGTATTGTCCAATACAACTTTTAGAAATCCAATAAGTTAAAGTGAGAATGTGAAAAATGCAGTGACAATGTTTCAGTAGTGACGGGGTCAGCTTGCCACGGAGGGCTGGGTTTTCTATGAGGCATTCCTCATTATGATTGAGTGGGAAAGAGAATCCTTAAGAGTGGGTAGCTGCTCTTATCACCCACCAAATGCTACTTCTAGACAGAAGCAGGCCTTGGCCTTACTTGCACATCTCAACTATTTGGCTAACGTTGGGAATGCGTCTAAATAATTTTAGCGGGAAAAGAAAAGGTTCCAGTAGATGCGAGGTGTCCAACCAGTTTTTCTTGCTGCATTTTTACTGCAAACCTGTCACATCAGGGCAGGTGAAAGAAGATGAGCAGATAGTGTCTGTTGTGTGCAAGACGTTAAATTGCTAGCATTTCAACAAAAGCAGGACAGATTTTGAGAGGAGGGGCCAGGCTGATGGTGCATTTAAATGTGGATTTCCAGAAGCATTTACATATTTTAATTTTAATTTATTTATTCTAAAAGGGAGTGAAGTTTGTACTCATTACCATACACAACAGCAACAGCCATCCCTAAATGAAAAAGGGATGATGAGTTTCAGGTTCAGTTCATCAGCTGGTATCAGCACTATTCCACTGACTTCAATGTGTCTACACCAGCTGCGGAGCCGCCCCTCACTTTGCTGCTCATTGGGTCACGCTCTCTTGGTCACCAAGGGCCCAAAACAGTGTGAAATCCTGGCTCTATTGAAGGCAATGGCAACACACTTTAATAGAGTCAGAGCTTCCACACAAGCTGCAGTGTGCAACAAAGCTCACACCACATGAATTTGTATTTCTCATAGAGCAACAGATACAGTTGGTGGCTTGTCTTTCCTGCAGTAGCTCAGTTTAAGATAAGGTACTCACCCAGGAAATCAAAAGTGTGTCCTTGCACATTTTCCTTAAAAACAGACATTGGCACCCAGGGCCGGCGCAACCCATTAGGCGACCTAGGCAGTCGCCTAGGTCACTACAATTTGGGGGGGCGGCGACTGCTGCGGTATTTTGGTGGCGGGACCTTCCGCCGCCTCTGTGGGGGGCGGCATTTCGGGGCGGGACCTTCCGCCACCTAGGGCAGCAGAAAAGCTGGTGGCGCTCCTGTTGGCACCAGCCACAGAGGATTCTGAACAAGAAGCTATCTTGACACCAACAACAATGCCATAAAATAGACACCATAAACAAACTGCTGTGAGACAGTTCTACCAACTGTTTCTAATAATTTCAAACAGTTCCTGTGCATTGCTCTTTGTTAGGACAGCTGCTGTTTGCTGACTTGGTTAAGGGAGGCAATTACTTTTCATGTTGTAGGTTGGAAATCCACATTTAAATACACCATCAGCCAAGGTCTCTCTCTGAAGCTGGTGTTCAATTGTACATTTTGAAAGGCCATTAGATTATGGATGGGCCTGATCAAAATACTGGATCCACATACCATCAAGTTTTGGTGAGGGCCAAACACAAAGCCCTACTTTGTAGCATGGGCCCACCTAGCTAAAAATCTGTGGGATTAATTTCATTGTCAGATATACCAGTAGAAAGAAGGATTCAATCCATTGTAATCCCTGGAGCTGGTCACTCTTGCATTGCTATCCATGGAGTAGAATTTAGTCCAATATATTCAAAGTACAATTTGGTACTGCCCATCTTGTAGAGGACTAAAGTACTATTCATAACCCCAGAGTGGGAATGAAGAGAAATAAGAGTTCATAAAAATACAATACACCTGCAACCTAGTTCACTCATCGCTGGACGGGGGTACCTTGTGGCTGGTCTGGGGATCAGCATTCCTCTGATCTAGCCCCCCTCCCCATCCTCCTTTCATTGCTCACTCTCCCCTTTCACTCTCCAGGACTTGGGATGCTCTCTGTTCAGGACTCAGCCTTCCAGCCAAGTCACTATGTAATTTTCACCTTCTATGTCCCACCACACCAACTGTCCAGATTCTATCTTCAGCAGTCCTGTGCCACTTCCCAGTGACTGGTAGGTGCTCCAGGTTCCAGCTCAGTGGCCCTATAATCAGCAGCCAGGGCCTACAGTCTCAAATCTCATTGCTCTTTGCCTGTGCTTCTTCCTACTCTGCCTTTCACAGGTTTTCTTCCCGACAAACTCCTTCCATCAAGGACAAGATCCCAGGGCTTTTGCTCCCCACTGGGCTTCCTTCTACTCTCTTTTCTGTGCCCAGAGAGCAACTGAATGCATGCACACACTTTACCACCCCCTCAGAATCCCCTTCTGCTTGCAACTTCCTTTCTTTATAATCCTTCTCCCAGCTGGGCTTCATCTGCAATTAGTGTTTATCAATCAAGCATGACTTTCCCCCATGTATACAGTTAATTAGCCCCTTCTGAGCCACCTTAACTCCTTCAAGGCTGGTGTGGGGTGAACACCCCATCACAACAACTTTCAATCTGAAATCATTATGAATGTTCTTGATCATATGTGCTCTGAGTTTTATGACTTTAATTAGTATCTACAGAAACAGGCAACATACAGCGTTAAGGGATTTGGCATAAATAGGTTCTTGAGTCTGAAGGTGGCTTTTGTTATCAGGCTTAGGATTGTAGTTTGGAGTACATTGTTGCTGAAACTTCTTAAAAAGAACCAAAATACATTGTTTCTTAAAGTTTCAACTTCATGTCATCTTTTCTTTAAAGCTGTCAGCTCAAAAAATATAGCAGTGTTTCAAGTTAGCTGTGATATATGGAAAGAAGGAGGAACTATGGGCACAATTTTAATGTATTTTTCAAGGTCTACTGATATTTGCTATATTTGTTTTTAGCTGGTAAACAAAATGAGATAGAAACAGAAAGTAGAGCTGGGTGAACAGTTCATAAAATTAGTTTGAACTTGCCTAAACAGAGATGTTTTATGCATCCCAAACCTCATTTTTCTACTAAATGCTCTATTCTACTTCATATCTTCCTAATTCATGCATTAAAAATATTACCCTTCCAGGATTTGAGATGTATAAAATCTGACCCCTTAATCAGCTATATAATCAGATTCTTCTCTCATGCTAATGTCGACCCAGAGTAACCTCTTTGAAGTCAGATTCCATGAAGCTGGAATGATCAAGAGCATGTCAGGCCTGTAATTTTTGTTCCTTCCGTCCTGGTATCTTTTCACATCAAGAAAATATTTGTTCTAACTAAACTTAAATGAGTTGCTGATGATCTCAGCAGGGTTCCTAGAGGAGAGAGGTCCACTACTTAGGATTTTCAAAAGCACCTAAGTGGTCGAAGACCCCAAGTCTCATTGAAACTTCAAGGGACTTGTGTTCTTAACTCACCTAGGTGTTTTTGAAAATCCAACCCAACATCAATAAACCACCACCAAAACCAGCACTACTTGACAGTGCAACTAGAAGCCAAATTAAAAAAAAATGGACATAGATACTAGACTACACTCACTCACTCATTCACAGAGGTAGTTCCTCAGACCAGAATGGAGACACTTCAGTGGTCTATAGTGTACCTGATCTGTGGATAAAAGACTTAATTCTCCAGGACTGAAATGGCACCTTTCATTAGCTCTAATATTCATTCATTTATTTTAAGAAGTTTAATAAACAAATACGATTCCCAGAGCATTTCCATCTGAAGAACTGCAATTACTTTGCCATGCTCCATCAGGAGGGTGACAGCTGTGTGAAAATGAAGAAGCCAATAATGAAAATATTTGCAATGCACTTTTTAAACATTCTGCCCCAGAAAATGCAGAGCAAAATGCCAGTGAATTGTTCTTTAAAAGAGAAAAATGAGAAAATTGCTAATAAAAGAGTAGTAACAAAAATAGGCATTGGATTCTAATTTTGATTACTCTGGCGTAAGTTAGAAGTAACTTGTGATCTCAGTGCACTTATGCCAGCATAAAACCTACATAAGTGGAAGGAGAAGCAGGCCCATGAGTCTTTTATTTTATAGAAGTCGATCTTTAGAAAGTGATTTTATACAGTCAATTGTGTATGTCCACACTAAGCGCATTAAGTCGGTGGAGTGCGTCCTCACTACCGTGGTTAGTATCGATTCTCGGAGCGGTGCACTGTGGGTAGCTGTCCCCCAGTCCCTGCAGTATCTGCTGCCCATTGGAATTCTGGGTTAAGCTCCCAATGCCTGATGGGGCAAAAACATTGTCGCAGGTGGTTTCGGGTACATGTCGTTAATCTCCCCCCCACACACACACCCTCTCTCCCTCCATGAAATCAATGGCAGACAATCGTTTCACGCCTTTTTGCCTGGGTTACCCATGCAGACGCCATAGCACGGCTACCATGGAGCCCGCTCAGCTCACCGCTGCTGTTGCGAGCATTGTAAACACCTCACACGCTATACTGCAGTATGTGCAGAGCCTGGCTAGGAGCCGCCAGCAGGACAACAATTGTGAGGAGGACATGGACACAGACGTACCTGAAAGCATGGGATGTGGCAATTGGGACATCATGGCGGCACTAGGGCAGGTTGATACAGTGGAACGCCAATTCTGGCCCTGGCAAACAAGCACAGACTGGTGGGACCACATAGTGTTGTGGGTATGGGATGATTCCCAGTGTCTGCGAAACTTTCGCATGCATAAGGCCACTTTCCTGGAACTTTGTGAGTTGCTTTCCCCAGCCCTGAAGCGCAGGAATACCAAGACGAGAGCTACCCCCACAATTGAGAAGCGAGTGGCGATAGCCCTGTGGAATCTTGCAACTCTTGACTGCTACAGGTCAGTCGGGAATCAATTTGGAGTGAGCAAATCTACTGTGGGGGTTTCTGTGATCCAAGTAGCCAGTGCAGTCACTGACCTTCTGCTAACAAGGGTAGTGACTCTGGGAAATGTGCAGGTCATAGTGGATGGCTTTGCTGCAATGGGTTTCCCTAACGGTGGTGGGACGATAGACGGAACGCATATCCCTCTCTTAGCATCAGACCACCTTGCCAACCAGTACATAAACTGCAAGGGGTACTTCTCAATGGTGCTGCAAGCCCTGGTGGATCACAAGGGATGTTTCACTGACATCAACATGGGATGGCCAGGAAAGGTGCATGCCGCTCGCATCTTTAGGAATTCTGGGCTGTTCGAGCAGTTGCAAGAAGGGACTTACTTCCCAGACCAGAAAATTACCGTTGGGGATGTAGTTATCCTTGGGGAACCAGCCTACCCCTTCTTCCCATGACTCATGAAGCCATACAAAGGCAGCCCGGACAGTAGTAAGGAGCAGTTCAACTATAGGCTGAGCAAGTGCAGAATGGTGATAGAATGTGCCTTTGGACATTTAAAAGCTCACTGGCGCTGTTTGCTGACTAGGTTAGACCTCAGTGCAACCAATATTCCCATTGTTATTGCTGCTTGCTGTATGCTCCATAATATCTGTGAGAGTAAGGGGAAGACATTTATGGCAGGGTGGGAGGTTGAGGCAAATTGCTTGGTGGCCAGACACCAGGGCGATTAGAAGAGCACAGCTAGGCGTGCTGCACATCAGCAGGGCCGGCTCTAGGTTTTTTGCTGCCCCAAGCAAAAAAATTTTTGGCTGCCCCCCCACCCCAGCCCTGGGCTCTCCCCCTTCCCCCAATTGCCCCAGCCCTAGGTCACTGGTAACTCGTTCCCAGGGCGGGTCATTCAGCAGGAATTTTGGATGTGCACACAATACAGACAGGATTGGTTCCCACATGGTTACAGAACTGCAGTAAAGTGGAACAATTTTCAGCTTGTGTGATTGAAGGATATCTGGATGCATATTATAAGACTGTCCTACATAAATGAGGAAAAGTTGAGGTGCCTTTATTATTCTTTTGTTCCATTCTCTGTGCACTATCACGGTCTTCCTTTTAAACAAATAAAACTAAAACGTAAAAAAAAAAAGCAATGGCTATTGAAAATAGCAATTCCAGTCCTAATAACACTGGGAAGCATTTCTTGCTCAATTCATTCTACTTTTTCTACAGCAAGTTACAGTGGATCAGTATATTTGATTTGGGGGAAATGAAGTAACAGCTGCCCAAATTGAGCTTGAGCACTCCTGAATTTTGAGGGTGTTCAAATCTGGAAGGCAGGTGCTAGATTCCCTTTCTGAATATTAGCTATATCTGGAGAGGAAAAGTCAATTTCTGCTTCCATGGCTCAGAAGTGGAAATCCTCCTAAGTTCCTGGTACTGTATCTAAAGCTGCCCAGGTCCAGAGCCTCCCCTCCCTTACTTTTCATTTTAAATTCTAGTGGGATCCACATACCTCCCTTGCTAGGCTTCAGATAGAGAGGTGCACTGTCCATTTAGTCCCCCCAATTCCTTCTTTGGGGGAGAGCCCAGGGCTGGGGCGGCAGGAGGTGCGGGGGGGGGGGAAGAGCCCAGGGCTGGGGTGGCAGGAGGGGCGGGGGGGGGGCAGAGCT
>NC_048299.1:22876746-22904983 GCF_013100865.1 Trachemys scripta elegans
GCCGGAGCCCGGGAGGGGAAGTGCCCGGCCGGCGGCTGGGGTCCGGAGGCAAGGGGGCTGCCTGAAGCCCATAGCGCTCGGGCAGCTCGGCTCTTAAACAGAGCCGAAGAGTCAGGGGAGGAGCAGAGCCGCCATTTTCCCGGACATGTTCGGCTTTTTGGCAATTCCCCCCAGACGGGGGTTTGACTGCTGAAAAGCTGGACATGTCCTGGAAAAAGAGGACGTATAGTAACCCTAATTTAGTATTGTCAGCCTGTAAATTAATAGATTATCTGCTCGTGCAGGTAATGGGGCAAAAGCATTCCAAAATCCAAAAGAGTCATATCATGTGTGAATATGTCCCAGTGTTAGAGTTGGTCAGGAATTTACCATTGAAATGATTTGACAGAAAATGCAGTTTCTGCAAAATTGAAATGAAGCTGTGTGTGTATCATGGACTCACAGGACTGCAGTTGAAACATGGGAAATGTAGTCTGACAACGATGATGCCGCATGCAGGGAACTGGTGCCTCTTGCCCCCAAACTACAACTCCCTGTAGGCATTGAGCACTGAAGGCAGATACAGTGTAAAGTTGAATGGACTCAAACCAAAATGTTTCAATTTAGTTCAATAACCCCCAAACAAAAACAAAACCCCACCCATAAAAACATTTTGATTAAGGATTGTCAAAACACTGTTTTAATCTGAAGTGTTGATATTTCCAAACTGAAATTTTTAGAACTTTTGTTCCACAACACCTTTTTCATATTTCAATTTCCTTATGCAAAATGCTTTCAAGAAACCCTGAAATTGTGCAAAATTCTCTTTCAAAGCTCATAGTAACTGCTTTGTGAGCAACCCAAGGGCTGAAATTTTGAACACGTTGAAACATTCTACATATGTCACACTTAGACGCAATCCTAGCATTTTTTTCCTTTTTATTTTGGCTCATGCATCTTAAACTAATATTAACAGGCAATAAAGAAACTATATTTGGGAAGAGAAATATCAAATATGATTGTACTAAAATTAAGCCAGTCACCTCAAACCTCAAAGAAGGTTAAAGGGATAAATTGTAGTTTTAAGCCACAGCAGTTGCTGAGACATACTAGCAGGAGCTCTTGCAAAGCGAGAGCACATCTTTCAGCAACAATCTTTCAAGGGTACAGTGTGCCCTGTCCCATTCAGGGGGAGAGCCAGTGGGCTGGTGTGATGATCAGGAAAGACTTCTTGTGTCCTCTCTCAAACACTTTTGCAGAACTGGTCACAGTCTGACCCTTTACAATAAAGGGAAGAGAGCATTTAAAATGGCTTAGCTGGTCAATCAGACTGAATGCAAACAACAACCAACAACAAAAACCCTAAATTGCTAAACTGATCCTGTTACATAAGCAATGGACTGAGAGACTCAGAGAAGCACCAAGGACATGCTGAAATAGTGAGACTCCAACCCCCATAGGAAGTCAAGCTTCTAAACTACAGGAGCCCAAGAGATACAATTCCCAAAGCACTGTGCACTGGGCTGGGAGATGGGGGAAATCAGGAAAGCCTAAGTGACTGGTGGCTAGGACGATGATGAAGGAAAAAACCTTTCAGTCTCTGCTGATTAGGGAGCACTGCAGGAGAGAAGGGAGCCAAATGCCAGCTACATCAGTGAGCAACATATAATCCAATTCATGGAGCAGAACTGGGGTAGGTTCCAGTGGGATCTGCCTGCTAGCTCTTGCAGCTGGAGTAAGGATGTAAAAATAGTAGTTCCAGCAAAGAGCAGAAACTGAGATAAAACAATACAGCAAGATGGAGGCAAAATAAATAATTTAGTGCAGTGGCAAAAGGATTTTTTAATGTTACATTTCCAGGCTTTGAACTATTTTGCCAATGCCTTCTTTGGCTTCTTTGTCACTTGTCAGATACAGAAGAACTTATCTCCATAGCAACACATTATATTGAATGTAGGAGGTAGTATCTACCTACCACAGCTCCTAAGCCTGTTAGAGCTCATTAGATAGTAACCTACAATAAGGAAGACATCGGAATACGAACACGCATATGTTCAATTACAATAAAATAGTCAAGTCAGTCACTACTAAAAATCCCCATAAAGTTATGTATGGTAAAGGGACTGAAAACAGTATCCAAACATATTTTTAAATAGGAACAGTTCTCTAGGTATTGCCAGATCTGCTGCTCTGAGAATGTGTGTGAAGAAGAGTAGATGAGATTCTGGAAGACTGATGCTGAGTGCCATCCAAGAATTGAGAAGATTCAGAGTACTCAGTAGATACTACTTGTAACTACTATACAGCTGACAGAATGACTCCGTGACAAAACAAAAACGTGATGGAGACTGGGATTAGCAAGAAAAGTGGGGCCCGATCCAACAAGGTGGTAAGTGACTCCAGAAATGTGCTGAACATCTTCAATACAAAATAAGTGTGGAGGTTATTTAACAACACATAAGAATAGGCAGAAGTTCTGAAAAAAATGCACCAAGGGAACTCTGATAAGAATAGTCCATAAAAGATAAATTCATAAGAGCTTTGAATTCAGTAGGGGCTGTGGGTACTTAGCATCTCTGACAATCAAGACATTGTCACTATGTTTGCTATTTTATTACCCATTAATCAAGCACTTTAGGCAATACCATTTTGTTCCTATTGTGATCCAATACTCTGACCATGCCACAGTTTTGAATTTTCTTTTCTTCACAAATACACCACATGGATTTTCCTTCACTTTAATTTGCTCCCTCTTTTGGCTCTTTTTTTTAGAAGGGAACATGCCAAGTAACAGACTCTCAACATGGTATTTTAGGACTTCTAAAGTACAGGCCACATCACACAGTGATGTTGCGGTAGTGTATATGTGTACCGGTACACTCTACTGTATGGAATGTCATACTTGCCTCACATGATATGACTGTCACTCTCTAGTGGATGGCACGCACCAATAAATCCTATTTCTACTATAGCAAATGAGGATTTTCCTTTGGTGTAAATGGTAGTGGATGATGTTTTAAGAGCTAAAAGTCAAGCACTAATGCTGCTGCCAACCTTCAAGTTTGGAGCCACTTGATGTGAAACAGCTGACACCTGTCAATATTGTGTGTTTATGGAACTGCTAAATACTTCTGCTTCCAGTTCTAATTCAGTTCGAATTTTGGGGGATGGTTGAGGTTAGTTCATATTCTATTCAAGCTGATTAGTACATTCCTGAGAAACCACCAGAAAACCAAAAAAATAAAATCAATTATTAGGCCATATCCTCCACCCCATTTCTTTCTTGTGCCTGGTTAATGACACATCCCACATTATTTTCAGTCTTGTTATTCATAGCAAACTTCATAGGCTAAATGCAGTTAATAAATGGCATGAGCAAAGATGAAATTCTTTAAAAGATTTCAAACCTCTGATTAAAAGTTCACTGAAAAGACAAAAAATAAAAAAATGGAGCAAAATTCCAATACAAAAGGAATCACACTGTAATGAATCTCACATTATAAAAATTGCTAATAAGCATCCTCTCAGAGGTGCATTTTTACATATATTATATCTGATACTGCAACTCAGAGGTAATCCTCGCAGCCTACATACAATTCCACAATATGGAATATTGTTACCCTCATCTTTATTGTGGAAGGCAACAGGACACAGAAAATGCAAAATAGATAAATAAATAAATAAATTGTATTTACAGCTTGAAATGGTGTGGGAGGGAGCGGGGAGGAGTTACACAGCTCATTTAGGCCAGCTCTCAGTTACTCATTAGCATCACAGTCGCACTTTGCCATAAACAGTTCAGCATTAGAGTCCAATTCAGAATGGCACTTAATTAGGTGTTCATTTTAACTGAGGCCTGGGACCTCCAACCCCCGCTTCCCCCCCCCCCGCTCAATTTTAAGGCCCCATGAAAGGGTCAACTGACTTGCAGGTAGCCAATCAGAGAGTAGCTCTCTTATAACCCTGCAGCAGGGTCATCTTGCCTGCAGGCAGCCAATTAGAAGGATGTCTGAGGGAAAGGTGCTCCCATTGCTGATTTTTATCCACAGGACTATGATACAAAAAAGGTTGCAGAGATCTGGCTCAGGTAAAGCCTGGGTAATTTACTATCGGATACATACAAGCTTTAAAGTTTGCTTTTGTGTTTATCCATGTTCTTTGGGTGCCGCAATAAATGTTTGTGAACTAAACATCTTGCCTTTCAGTCTGTTATCCAACATATACAAGCTGTTATTAAAAAAAAAAAAAACATAGGATGAAATCAGAGTGAACCAATTATGCCAAAATCATTTGCAGGAACGAAGAGAACATTCAGTAACACAGTGACCAATCCAATTAATAAAAGACTAACAGGGAACACACTCAACAGATAGAAGCAATACAACCTTAAGACTGTCCTGATCCTTAGGTGCAGCAAACAACGTCTAAATATATCCTTCACTGGACAAAAGTCTTTATAGGAAAATCATGCTCTCTCTCTCTCTTTCTGTAAATCAAAATCATCCTGCACTGACTTCTACAAAGCTCCATTTCATTAGCTAGTAGCAGCTCAAGATTCACAGCTACTATATTTACTGTGCCTATCTATGGTAGTTTTATGAAATTCATCTATCTGAATAAGGAGATTGTGACACTAGGCAGGCTAAGAAATAAGTCACTATCAGATGCTGCTGTCATCTGGTTAGTATCATAGCAAGATATTTAGGATTCTATACATGGCCATATTAATACTTACAGTGAGTAATTTGCAGATTGGTAGAATAATATTGCCTTCAGCTTCTCCTAACTCCTTCTCCATAGTACAAGTGATAACAACCAGGGGACAGTATATCACTGAAAGATCTTGCCTAAAAGGCAGCATGTTCATGGAACAGGGAGGGAGAGACTCAACATTTTTTCCTTTCCCCCTCTAAGCTTCTAATTTGTTGAAGAATGCTAGTGTTTTCCTTTCAGATTTCTAGGATCATTCTATCCCATTTTAAAGAACAACTATACTGGCGATTAAGGAGAATGTACACACACCCACTGCCCCACCTCAATCTAAAATAGTAAGAGACTGCCAAGCTTGCAGGAAGTGACACGGATTAGACCTAATGAGACATTTCATAGTACTGTGTGAATTTTACCACCATTTGCGAACTTCTACCATGGCACTGTAACACTTAACCTGCTGGTTAAAATATCATAAAGTTAAGGCAAAATAAACTCATGCACAATGGCCTAGATTCACCTGTGTTTCTGCCTTTGGAAATATTCACCTGCTGCTTCAGTCTAGGTGCTCAACTGCCCAAGCCCCTGAGTGATGCCAGAACCAGGCATTGCTCTGATTTACTCACATGTGGGACTCTAAGCAAACTTAATAGATCAGTCCCTGCATGTGAATTCACACAAAGTGAGGAGGAGGAGGAGGGGATCTTTCATGACTTTTAGCTTGGTGTGAGAAATTTCCTGATTTACATTCCCCTCTGCTTGAGGGGCAGGAGCCACTTGAACAAGGCGCTGCCATTTCTCAGGGGAGTGCCCTAATCCCTGAGCTATGGGATATTCTGATTTGGGGTCCTTCAGTCTCTCCTGCTGAAGCTGTTCCACTGTGGATAACTAATGGAAGAGTCATGGCGGGGGGGGAGGGGGAAGAGGAGGGGAGAGAGAGAGACAGACAAGCAAGCAAGCAAATGACTGTATAGCTTGGTGGTGAGAGTATTTACCCAGGATGTAGAAGACCCAGAATCCAGTCCCCCTACTCCCACATCATAGGTGAGTATCCTAGCTACTGGGAGCCTCCCTACAGCTGGGACTCAAGCACTGAACTACCTTGGAAGGTTAGGGCTTAGGACACATCTCTCCTACTAGCTAGCTTTGGTAGCTCCCCACTCAGCATGGTATATTTTGTGAATCCCATTCTGAGGTGCCTAGCTCCCTTCGTTCATTATACTGGAAGCCTGATTTACCTTTGTGAATCCTAGTGATTTTCTAGGCACCTAGAAGTTAGATATTGCAATGCTAAGCATTGCCATACCTAAGTCCCTCATGAATCCAGCGCAATGTGTAAGAGTAATACTTTTCCTTAAATATGGACACTATGTTACATACTTGGACTGTTCACTGGTACCCACTGGTTAGTCAATATTTGAGAAATGTATTTGAAATCCAGCCTATTGTTATCTGGAATCACTAAAAATAAAACAATTAAAAAAGAAACAAAACTGACATTACGTTAACTAAACAAACACTTGAAGGCTGAACCCTAAGCCTGCCCCCTCATGCATATGCGTTACAAAACACTCTTTAATGATATGATCACATATTGTTTCTTAAATATAATATGATACTTTTCATTCTCCAACCTTGACAAGTGTAGCATCTTGTAGCACTCTCTTTGAAAGACATTCACATCAAAAATACACAGTAAATGGTTCTTACATGACATACTAGATGTTTTGTAAACTTAATATGTAGTAACCGTGAACATTTGGTGGCATATACAGCTAACTAACTTCAGAGATAGATGTCTTCCTGCATTGCACCTAAGGGAGGATGTGGTGCAGATTGAAAATGTCTAGCTTAGGGTTGCATACATAATTATTAAAATAATTATGTTAGATAGAAGAGATCTGATATAAAAGTCCAAGTCAAAAGATATGCAAGGCCCTATGACGATAAAATCAGTATAAGTATTACAAGATGCTACACATGGGTATCTAAGGTTATAGAGAAGTATATGATTTGACGTATCCGGGGGTAGTCGTGTTAGTCTGTATTCACAAAAACAACAAGGAGTCTGGTGTCACCTTAAAAACTAGCAGATTTATTTGGGCATAAGCTTTCGTGGGTAAAAAACCTCACTTCTTCAGATGCATATGATTTGAGCAATAGTTCTTTTGTAATAATTTTTCTGGAGTACATATAAGATTTAGAAAATTACTTTCTTCACCTGTGCACTGTTTCATTGGTGAAATCTCTTCATCTCAACACGGTTCACCTCACTTCTAATGGCTGTATATGCAAGTGTAATAGCTCCAGTTCCTGCAGCCATTTCTCTACTAATCCCTTTTCTTTGCTGTTTTAATATATGCAATGTAACAGTTTAGCACTTTTAAATAGAAGTAATGTAAGCAAAGAAGAAAAAAGGAGGCATTTTTTTTAACAAAAAAATTAAAAAGTGATTTTGGCTATTCATTTTTTCCAGACATTTTTAGGGTCAAATCCTGCAGTTCTTGTTCAAGCAAAGTTCCTCATGAAGTCCAAATCAGTAAGGAATTCAGAATTTGACCTTAAGTATTTCACTTGGTTTAAAAGAAGTTAAAAATATTGCAAAGAGAAGCAGGTTTCCCTTACACAGCATCAAAAAACAAACTGATCTTTCAAAAGATTTATATAGTATTGTAAATGTATCAAGATGTCCAGATAAGATCTGCGATTGAAACATTAGCCACTCGCTAATTATTACTATTTATTACTATTTATTGACATTTCCAACAAGCTGATACACAGTAATGTGTAATGAGCATCGTCACATACAAGCAGGGTTGCAATTTTTCTTGAAGAAATTGGAAACAAAATAAAAATCACATATGAATTTAAGATTATTACAGTAATTTCTGTGGATATATATTTAAAGCACCCATATGTCTGACACTGTTCTAAACCATCTTTACAAGACAGAAAAATACAAGCCTTCGGTTCAAACTTAAGGAGTTCACTAATAGAACACCCCGCATGCTAAGGAAATAAGATGCATTCACGATCACTTTGCATAATTTTGAACACTACTCTCTGTCTATATGGGCTGCTAAGAAGCGGTTAAAATGTTAATTTACATATGTGCTAAGCATCTCTCATTTTCTAGTTTAAACAGGACTAAAGGGTGAAGGTCTGTAGAGTTACAACTGGAATTGTGGAGATGAGGAAAATTAAATCCATCCTGCAACTTGGAGATGGTTGAGGTAGAGGCTCTCCATAGCCGCTATTTTGGCATGTGCAGCCTTCCCATGCTGGGACTGAATGGCTCCTGTCATCTGCCTTGCTTGTAAGAGAGGCACCCAGGACTGGCATGGCTGCCCAGCCCTTGATTGGTTGACTGGCTCCTGTCTCTCCCCTTTGCAAGCAAGGAGAAAATTGCAGACTCCTATTTGCAGCTCGAGGAATATACAATACTTTATGTAAGATTATGCTAACTTGGACTGAGACCCAATCAGATTGTGAATAGCACCTGAGAGGGCTCAAGTAGTCATTTTTATTCATGCACATGAGCAATAGCTGTCCAAGCTGCTTTCCCCTCAACACAAATGAGACTGAGGGATCTGGGAAGATTTTACCAGCAGACCCCCTGAATGGGCCAAGAGAAGCAGCACGACCTCCTCCTTCTCTTAATAAAAAGATGTTTTACATTTCTAGAAAAAGCTACAGTCAAACTAGATTAATTTTGCTTTAAAGCTGTTTTAGTTTGCTTAAGGCAGCTTAAGTACTCTGTAGAAATGAATTAGGAATGACAGTTTCTCTAGCGAGGGGATAGGTGACCATGTTCTTTCCTTGTACAGTACATACTGTGTGAGAACAACGGAACAAACGACAGCATGTTATCAGTATGCATGCTATTTTAATGCCTCTTTCCCCTTTGCTTTGTGAAAGTTAAACATTCCCAGTGATGTGTGGAGAAAGACTTTGAAATATAAAAATAGGACTTCAGATAACATAACATTACTTCACAGCAACAAATACATTCAGTGCAGTTACTGGTCTGTAGATGTGCTATACAAAGCACAGTGGAATTTTACATACAAATTTACAGTGCATAAAAAATAGATTGAATGATGCTCTATTGTGAGTGTATACAGGTAACAATGCTTCACAATAGCCTGCACTGCAGATGCTGGTGCAACGAGAGACAAAGTTTAGCAGCTTAAATTAGGCAGTGCCTTATGTATACTATGGGAAAAATCTCATTGTAATCAATGGCTATATTTTTATCACTTGAGGGCTCACCTTTAGTGGACAGAAGTACTTTTTAAGAGCCAAGAAGATGGATTCTCTATTCTAGGTGGGGGTAACACCAGTTTAGTTAAAAGAAATCCTAAACCCAAACTCTTACACATTTAGGTCAGCTTGGACAAGTAAATGACTGCAAGTCCCTTTGCTGATATACCATAAATAAAATCTACAATAGGCCTTTAGCAACTCTACACTGTCTACCATGCTAGCTAATAATGTCACCAGATCTCATGGATTCTTGGATATCTCCTAGGTGAGTGGCATGCAAGACAATGGAAGAGAATCATTAGTATGTGTCACTGGGTCCAGAGCAAGCAGACAGTGGAGGGAGGGGCTGGGGAGCTTTTCAATGGCATTGCAGGAAGAAAAAAATGGGGAGAAATTAGAACAGATAAGGGAAGTATTCCACATACAGTTAATCTAAGAACTGAACATACAGATTTTTAGGGGATACATTCAAACACATTCTGAGTCCACCTATCACTCGACTAATCAAGGGAATCAGATTGCACCTTGTTTATGGTTTTGTTATACAGTTACTTAATATAGCAAAACTTTTGTCTTAGTCGCTAGGTGATATGGAGGGTTCAGATAGTAACTTTTCACTCCCAGAGAGCTGCAATTCATGCCTGGCTTAATAAACAAGAGTAAATTAGTTTGGTGGTCTCAAAATAGTTCACAGATTCATTGCAAAACCACAGCATACTCTGGAAGGAATTCACCATGGCTGGGATTTTCAATTCATGGGAGAGCAAAAGACTGGAATAATAGGGTTATGTTGCAGGGCAGGACTGAGAGGCCATTAAGTAATCCAAGTTCATTAAGTTCTAGAAGTTTAAATACATGTGAATAAAGTGTCTGGATTTAAATTTTAAAAATAATTCAATTTCATTATGAATTTAACTGTCGACCAAACAATTGTAAGGAAAAAGGGAAAGAGCCTATTCTAGGCACAGTTAAATAATGCTGTCTCCAAGACTATGGATGAAGTGATATTATATAGATATGTATAAACTAGAACACAGTTGTGGAGGTACTACACATAAGAAATATTTTAAGGGGAGATACATATTCACTAGTCTCATACACAAGTATTTTATGTAAACTTTCTATTAAGACCTGTGTCTAAACCCTTCTCTGTGGGAAGTATTAATGTCTCAAAACTCAGTATGGACAGCTCCTAAATGAAAGATGTGAGACAGCAATTCCTGTCAGCTGTACCTTATTCCAAGGGATGTCACTCATTTCAGACCCAAAGCTCCCTGTGTCCCACACTAATAAGGGGTGTCCACCACTTTTATGTTTGAAAATTGATTAAATCAGAAATAAAGAATCACAAAACTGAAGTTTTCTAGAAAGAATTGTCTACACTAAAGAAATGAATCCCAGAGCATTTTAAGCTTCCCCTGTAACCTGTCTCTCTCATTGTCTTTGTCAGAGTGTTCCACAATTGGGTATTAGTAGCTTGAAAGGTGTGGAGGCAGGAATAATGCAATATACATGGGTGTGCATCACATGCCACCAATCTCAATGTGGTTGGTTCTGATCAGTGAACTTCCTTCCTTAAACATACCAAAACATGCCTTGACCAGCATCACTATTGACTCCCATGGAGCTACCCCCATTTTCCATAGCTGAGGATCTGGCCTTTTCTGTTAAGCCCCGGTCACTAAGAAATAATGTGCAATGCAGATTTACTAGAGGGATTTTTTATGCCGGTATATCAGAAATCCAACAGACTGAACTGCATTTTCTCCTCACTAAGTGTAAACAGCCTGCATAATTATGGATGATGGTTTGGTGGTGGAGTCGGATGGGGGGAGGGGAAAGCAACAGACTGTAAATTAAAATTAACTGCATCAGAAACCTGAAGGAAAGAGACAAGTTTGGTGCTGTGTGTAGAAAATATCTTATTGCAGTCAAGCCTGACCCTGTTCCTTGAAAAGCATTTCTCTGATTTGTTCAGGTCACAAGTGGGATGGAAATGAGCCTCTGTACTGCTTCTTCACACATCCAGATTTAATAGACTTTTTTCCACTGATAAAAGACCACTAATGAGTTCATTTTCAAGCTATTAAATTGGCTAGAATAGCTAGTTCTACTGATGATTGCACAGAGACCGGCCGGTCACAGTGGGTTTTGTCTTTGACTGTTAACCATTTTTGGTCCCTCTGTTGCAATATAAATATCCAACTGGAACAGGAAAAAGAAAATCCAAGCATGGGAGGCCAGGACTCATCCCGCCTACTATCCCCCCACCTTCCTCGCCGATATTTGTTTTAGCCTCTCCATTTTGTGAATCTGTGTCTCTCTCAGAAGCACGTAAGCTGAGATATGTGCTTCCCAGATTGTCCTTATGTTAGTAATACCTGCATGATCCCAAGGATTAGAAGCACATATAATATGACATTTGAGTGAGTTTCTGGATGAGCAGGAATTTGTCTTTTCATTCCTCCAATGAAATGTTTTACTTCAGCGTGTGACACTTTCTTCCTAGGCCTACACAATGGTTATTTTAATGTTCACTCTTTGCTGTGGTAGGAGCCTGTGCCCTTCTGAAAGGGGTAAATTGACTGCTGAGTTTTATACAATGCTGTCTGCAATCTTGAGAACAACTTTTTCAGTCATACAAATGAACGCAATTAGGGAATAACCAGGTGATTTCATGTCTGGTTTAAATACACATCACTTGCATTATTCCTTCCATCCATCAGTCTTTTTAAAGGCAAGCAATTAGCAGCAGAGCCACTTGATGGTGTGAGCGCTTCCCTTCTCCTTACTTTGTAGGGGAGTTGTTCCATTTCATGCTAACAGCATTGGCTGTTCATCTTTGAGCTGATAAATGCTGTTGTGAGAAACATTACAAAGTGGACTTGACTTCAGTCTTTTATAGACAGAGCTAAGGCTTTTGCTTCATGTGAAGTTAGACATATGGGGCCCTAAGTTTCTACACCCTCATCTGTGACCATCCTGGCTCCACACTATCCTCTAACTGGGTGTCCAAGTGCAGGGCCCCCTGTAATAGCACAGGCTTAAAGACCACTGCTTTCAATGCATGCAGCAAGATGGATACAAAGAGCTACACAGATCATGTGTCAAAAGCTAGGGAGTCACATAGGAAGAGATTTAATGCTATGTGCAGGATATTTAAAACTAGTGTAAAGTTCTGAATATATGACTGAGGTGGGCTGCATGTTCATGCAGAGTAAGGGATACCTGACATCCCCAGGCCCCTTATGCTAGGTGGACCTTGGTGTTGTCATGAAGGGCTAACAGGTGCTGTATCCCTGCTTACTTTCACTCCCAGCCACTGCAAATAGGTGGACAGGGAAGGGTGAGGAATTGGCAGGGCCTTGGCTCAGGACCTTCACCATGCTGACCAGCACAGCTCAGTGAGCATGCCAGGTGGTAGTTTCAGGTAAGTTACTATACCCCCAGGAACAAGAGGGGAGAGTCATGCTGACAGAATAAAAGGTTGTGTCACAATGTGAGAAGCACCTTGAAGTTTTTCATTTCCTCTAGTAACTCTGGAAATTTCACATTTCCAGGTTCTTCAGATTTATTTTGGCATCTCCTGCTGCTTTCTGAATTTTCAAATTTTGGGGTGAATATTTGGAATGAGGAAAAGTCTCCTTATTTCTCTCTCTTGGAGAAGCATTCATAGGCATGCTAGGTCCCTGTGATTATTTTTCCAAGAACATTCCAACTTTTATACTCCTAGCACCTGCTTTTTAGTTTTTCCCAGGACTGTTCACAGATCTTTCCTTAGTTAGATCCAGGGCTAGGAATAATCATCAGCTTCTACTTTACACAGAGTTATAGATTTATGCCCTTATGAATTTCATGCTCATTGAGTATGTTCTTTCAAGCTTAACTGATGTTTACACAGACAATCAATCTGACTTTCTAATGACACAGCCCTTGTTAAACTATAAGAATACATTTTTTAAAATTGATCTTTTAAGTCTCAGTATACTTTAGGATCCATATAGTCTTACTTTGTGATTCACTATCTTCAGTGGGTTATTATACTCCTCCCCTTAGGAACTTCCAGACAAACTTTGCCCATGGTTGGAGTGTTGAGAATACACTGCAGGAGTTATGGCTCATTCATCAATGACACCCAAAGTTTTGCCAAGTTCTCAGCTGGGAGACCTTTCCAGACACCAGAACTAAAGCATGGGATTCCAGCTCTTCTCCACTGCTACATGGGGATCGTGTGAATAGTACAAGAGCTTCTTGATGATTCTTACAAAAAAGAGGCTCGTGCAATGTAACAGCAAATAGTTTGATTCTTTTGGAAGAATCACAAATTATGACTGTAACAGCAGGCTGCAATAGTTCTGCTGCTCATGACCACTGAGCAATGAGATCTAAAGTGAAGACAGCAAGATATATGGAGTAGGAGTACATCTTACCTTTGAGGGGGCCAAGATCCTAACATTCTCTTTGCAGGGAGACCCCAGCAGAATGCCATGATTGGCCACCTGGGTATAGTTACAATCCACTTAATCAAGTATCCTCCTTAGGTGGACTATGTGTCTGCTTCACTGTACTGGGCATGCAAAAGAGATACAAAGAGCGAGGGGTGTCACATGGTGTTCCAACTATGACAAAGTGTGGGATAACCAGGAAAGAATTCATGGGTAATTGCAGTTGTGATGAACACAAGAACATCTGAAATGAGAAGGTATTTGAATGTTTGTCATCATTACAAAGACGCTTTGTTCCCGAAAGCCAGAATACCACACGACCTCAGTAATGTATTGAGTGAAAGATTCTAGCAGTGAATGAAGGATAGGAGCCTAGGCAGCCCAAAAGACTAAACTGGGCAGAGGATCCTCACTTTTATTATTCCCCATCCCACCCCAATGTCTCTGTCGCAGCCATCATTAAACTGATCCATACTATTGCACACAAGCAGAGATACAGAATCTTGCACCACTCAGAGTGCAATTAACAGTCATGATAGTACATTAACGGCATACACCGGATTGGTCAATCAATCACATCTGGTTTGGCTCAAGGTCTACAGAGAGTTAACCAAGACTTCCACAGTCCCCTTCCCACCACGCAGAACCTGTTATAGATTATTTGTATAACGTGGGATGGATTATCTGGAGACAGGCTTTACTTTGGTTGCGCCACAGTTTAGGTCAAAAACAGAGGGATTTCTTTCAAAAAAGACCTAGAAAGTCACTTTTCCCCTTGTTTACAGGAAGAAGGACTGCCTCCTTCACACACCTTTTTTTCAGTCAACCATTAAATTCTTCCTCCCACTTTGCAGGTCACACAATCTCATCACAATAAGCCTTTAAACAAGAAAAGAGATTCTGGTAAACGTGGACATCTGGTTCTTAATGGGATGTTTTTCCACTTTTCAGCACTCCTGTGCTACTAACATGGTTGTGACATTACCACAGATATGAATCTGAAGTCATGCCACTTTAGGTATAATTATGCTCATGATGACACCCTCCTTTTAAAATGTGCACCAATTTTGTGCTGCATGACTACAACAGTTAAAGGTCTGTCAATGTTTGTAGCTCAGTTAAATCATTTTCTTCAAGGGATGACACAAGTTGGCTGTTACTATTTGCTCCAGGCTGACATTTAGCCTACAAGTTGGCATTGGAACAACTGCCTTTGCTTAAAACAAAAGCAATACTTGATTTGCTTGTTTTTAAGATGTTGCAGGTAAAAAGAAAAAGCCTATGAAGAATGGAAAGTTTACAAGTTTGGGATTTAAAAAATAAATGGATTTAATATTCAAATTGCTTTTATTTCTTCATGTACAGCCAAAGAGGTATGGCCATTTTTAAGATTCCCTGCCCCTCGTACATTTTGAAGTTATTATGTTGGGCAAATAGACAATACATGACTTGGACTCTAATCGTGCGGTTTCTTGCTGGTGAGCTACTGGAGTGCGCAGAGCCTGACTTAGTTAGGGCTCAGTGCAAGCTCAGTTTGCTGCACCAAGGGGGCCTAGATGTTTCCACCATGAGACAGAAATCAATATGGATATTTTAAAGATGTTTTTATACTTTGGGTCAGATTCTGACTCATTCATGCTGATAGTACTGTATTACTCCAGAATTTGTCCTGTTTGTTTCAGTGACGCTGTTCACCATAAGTAAAAAGTGTTCCTTTTCTAGTGAGTGTGAAATGTACCAGTTTGACACTCCAAGAGATCAAAGTCCTTTAATTCACAGAGTGATGCAAGATGGAGAGTAGCAGTGTGGGACTGCAGTCCCACAACTTTAACCTGGAGGAACTTCTTTAACAGGTGAGAAGGTATTCAGGTTTCATAACAATTAAATCCTTGACCTTTCTGATAAGATGAAATACGTAACAGAGTTGTGTTTAGAGTGGAGGTAAGGATCTCATTCAGTTGTGCCTTAGTATTGTAGAAGTCAGGAACAGTGGATAAGTGTTACAGGGCCAGATCCGGAAGTTAGAATGGGAGGTTTTTCCTAGCAGGGACTGAGCAAGGATTTGGCTCACAGGTTGTACGTGTGGAAAGTGCAAGCAAAACAAATTGGAAGGACTTTCACCTTTGGGTCTCATTTGACCTAGGCAACCAGTGACCTATGACCAAAGAGGTGTTGTTTCCAGACTAGGTACCTATAGTTGCTGTCTCAGTCCATTGTGTAGTAGACTAGCAGCCCTCAGAACAATTAACACTAGCTGGCCTTCTTAGCACTCTCAACTCCCGACCATTGTGTTATTGTTTGATAATTTATATTCTAGCCAATATATAAGTGCTATAATAAAAATGCAAAAATAAAAGCTAATCTTAAATTCAAAAATGCAGACAAGATTTTCTTCTCAAGTAAAGACTAATAAGGATTAGCATTTCTTCTACATAGGGATTTTCCAAGATTGTGCTGATCTTTGACATCACACCTTGCTGAACAGCAACTGTGCTGGACCATCATGTCACCCCGGGGACATAGGGGAATTTTTATCAATAGTGTTTCATTTTGAGACAAGAGCCCCTTATAGCTTTCACTCAGGAGTAATCTTCATACTCTTTTTTTGTGGAATACAATGCCTAGTCATCCAGAACAATAACTTTTAAAAGCAGGTGTTCCTTCTAATTATTTTGATTCTAGTAAAATATTAACATGTATGTGCATTAGTTTACAGTAATGTAATCTTGTTTGACCAGAAGCAGATGTTTTATTGGGAAAACTATCTTTTGGTTTAGTCTTCCAAAGCAATCAGAAAACACGACCTACTAGCTGTTGTTTTATGATTAGCATGTTACACCTTCATGTACAAAGCTAATAACTGAGATAAGAGTAAAACATAGCTTGCCACTCCTACTGCAATACTGGAAAAAGGTACTTTGAGAACAGCACAGAAGTGGTTAAGCATGCACAGGGAACACTGTATATTCAAGTAGTTATTTCTCCAGGCTTACAAATTTGATTACTATGGAGTACAAAGCCATTAAAAATGTGACCTTTCTATACTGTACATCTTGGCAAAAAGCCAAATAATAACTTTGTTTGACTTGGTTAGTATGATAGAGTGCTTATTCAGCTGGAAATAAAATGACTTTTCTTTACTGGAAATTATACCTGGAAGACTAAATGTCCATCATGCATGTAACACATACCGAGTGATTTATTCAGACCTGCAGCAGCCATCACTCCAGAAGTTAAGGGGCAACATTTCTACGTATTTCAGAAAATGATGTAAATTCTGTTGCTCTCGTTATTCAATCTACAGTGGTAGAGGTGAAAAATAATATCATAAAAGACATAGCAAAGCACACAATGATTAAATTACATGACTACAGTATATCACTGATACTTCTCTTGAACCTCCAGATTCTGAAGGAACCAAGTTTCCTTTCTGATAATAGACTAGGGGGTGTATACGAGCAAGAAAACTACACTTATCTTACATTTGATTAGATGCATATATTAATTGTAGGTTAATTTAAAATAAAAAACAAAACAGGTGTAAAAATCTGCAATGCTGGCAAAAAATGGATATTTGTAACTGTTTTGTAAAAAATGAAAGTTTGACTTTTCTTTGAAATTTTCACAGGTCTTCAAAACTAAAAAGCTCATTTCTCACAGAATGTGTGTGGGGAATTGCCAAATTTTTAGTGGTAGAAGAGTAGCATTTGATGGCAGAAGGGTTAAATAGGGTCTTGTGTAAATGGTCAGGAACACTCAGGAAAGCCACAGTTTGGAAAGGAGATGCAAATTGAGCAAGTGGCATAAATCTAAACGGAGATCATTTATGGGCCTGATCTTTCTCCCATTAAAACCTATGGCACAACTCACAGGGTCTTGAATTCTGGTATGACTGGGCCTCAAATTAACAAGCTAAGCAACAGACATAAAATCTATACACCACTAATATGTCTGACATAGCTGCACTGTTAAAAATGGCTGTTGGAAACCTGCAGTTGTACTACTGTGTAAGCTCGTTTTCACATCTTACAATTGTTTATTATGTGCATGGATGTCAGTTATCTAAAATTAGATATATTTAGTGCTATGAACTAGCAGGTTTTAGTTATTTTAGAACCGTGAAAACACTGATTCATAGTTTTCAGTGAATAAAAGGCAAAGCATAGCATTTTCAGAGGTAAATAGTGTGGAGGTCTGTGTTTAGTTTCTTATTGCTATTTATTTGTAGCTTAACTATGGAGCAGGTTGCTTGACATGTACAAAAATTAATCTTGTACAGAGCTTTGAGGAGAGTCATTTTAAAAGTACTGTTTTTTTCTTCTTCTGCTGAATCCTTATTTGTAGTGATGTATTAATCAATGGGCCAAAGCATAGGGTAAAAGTAAAGGAGGGGAACATCAAATGATTGACAGAAAGAGAAGCGATAGTGATAACTTAAGTTTCCAGTTTGTTTTGACTTAGAGACAAGTTTTACTATGACCCCCGGAATGATCCCTAGCTTTATTAAAGGCTGACACCAAGAGAGGCACAACATCCACCTCTACAAGTCCCACAAGAACTTCCTTCAGACCTAGTCCAAAATAGAGAAGTCAGATCAGACCTTCCTTCTTGGAGTGCAGGGATCCACATCAACATGGATACAGTACCCTGGCCATTAGCTCAGCTCTCCTTGCCCTGGCCGTACTAATCTATTCAAACCTAATAAAAAGAAGCAATGAACAGAACCCAGGAGGTTCAGAGAGTCCCAAGAACAAGTATTGCACCCATAAGACCCACTGTGTGGAGGGGTTTAAGTGCAGTGGAGGCCCTCTGATTTTGGATTCATTTTCGTGCACCGAGCAGTAAGAGTGTACATTTATGTTACTCAGAATTATGAATTTAGAGATTTTAGGACTTATGAGATCTCCAAATCTATCCACCTCATTCTGTCTTACAGTATAGCACATTTCATCTGTAGATCTGGAAAAAAAAGGCAGCTATGTTCAATGATGAAAGCACATTAATGATCTCACAATGCAACACAAGCAAGCACAACGTCAAAGTTGTTAGTGTAGTTGAGCCCAGCAAGGAGACAGATTTAAACACCCCCACCCCACCAAACCCAACTTTTACAGTTTGGAATGTGGATCCTTTGACTGCCCTTAAAAACGGCTTTTTATTTTCACAATGGTTCCACTCCAAATAGCTAGCAGTTTAATTGGCTGCTACTACAAATGACCAAAAAATAAGGTATTTAAATAGTGCTTTGAGATTAATTTGCTTCGCGGCCAAAAACTCATACTATCCACCAGTGAAATACAGCCACCGCTAGCATTTTCACAACATATAGCCACACTCTCCAACAGTAATAACATAGCTAATCCAATTAAAAATGCCAGGGGAATTAGGTAGCCAGAATGTAATATTCAAGCATGAAAGCTGACCAGGACAAGGGAACAAGCACCTTCTACCCTTCTGAAAATGTCTATGGACTTTTTAATTATTACAAGCTCTCAGAAGCTCAGTTTTACATCTCATCTGAAGACTGGATTTACTGTGGGTTGCATTTTTCTATTTAGCTGTGGAAATCAGTCACTAGGGAATCGCACCTCTCTAAAAGCACTGCATTAGTATAACAATATCCATCTATCATTCTCTAAAGAGTGATAGAAGAACCCTAAGATGATGTTACAATGAATATGTATTGTACATTTTAGAGCTACTGTAGGAATTTTGTCAGCCACCTTTGTCCCTTTGGGGGGTTGATTTACTTAGGAAATACATTTGGAACAGAGGAGTTACTATACCAGATCAGACTAGTGGTCTATCTAACATAGTACCCTGCCTATGGATAGTGTTAGATATGTCAAAGGTAGGTGCAAGAAAACTCAGGCATACAATTATGAATAACAGACCATATTGGAAGTTTGTTCCTAGAACCCTCAGTTGGAGGTTGGCTTAGTCCTACAAGAAAAAGTATGTATATTCCTTTCAATTAAAAGAATCCCAACCATTGTTGTGGCAATGAGTTCCACAGGCCAATTGTACATGGTAAAAAAAAAAAAAAATCCTTTTTCAGTTGGTAGTTTGGTAATGTGTTAAGAGTGTCTGATTCTGCAGCCATGTGTGGAACTCCCATTAATGTCAATGGAGTTTCAACATCCCCAGGCCTTCAGAATCAGTCCTAGAGAATCCATTAACAACTATCAAAAGAGAATTAATTCTTTCTAGCCCCATTATCTTCTACTAATCCTCTCTTCGCTGGACTTGTAGGTTATTGCTTTCATCATAGGAGCTTCATTACTGAATTTTTTTGCAGTTTGGTGGACTAAATGATACCTGTACCATAGCTCAGTGGTTCTCAACCTTTCCAGATTACTGTACCCCTTTCAGGAGTCTGATTTGTCTTGCATACCCTAAGCTTCACCTCACTTAAAAACTACTTGCTTACAAAATCAGACATAAAAATACAAAAGTGTCACAGCACACTATTACCAAAAACTTGCTTGCTTATCATTTTTACCATATAATTATAAAATAAATCAACTGGAACATAAATATTGTACTTACATTTCAGTGTATAGTATATAGAGCTGTATACATTCGTCATTGTATGTATGACATTTTAGTTTGTACTGACTTCGCTAGTGCTTTTTAAAAAATAGACAAATTTAAAACTAGGCAAATATCTAGATGAGTTGATGTACCCCCTGGAAGACTTTTGCCTTCCCCCCAGGGTATGCATACCCCTGTGTGAGAACCACTGCTATAGCTGATGTGTTTCAAGCAGTGGAACTTCTGTGAGTTTTATTAGACATATGCAGAATACAGTAGTCAAATGGTTAAATAGTTTACATCAACAACCCCTAAGATCTTTGCTGTACCAAAGCCCACATCTTCCCATTCAACTCTGCTCCAAATCCCAGCCTTATAATTAAGTGGAAAATAGACAGGAGAGGATTTGGATACCATTTCCATTACAAAAACCTTACAGTACGAGGACTGGTGGGAAAACATACCCAGTTTGGAAGCCACTGCTCTATGCTATTTTCTTTTTTGAATGCAAAAGTAATTTGCAAACAAACAATCTGAGATTAGGTGGGGCAATAAATCAGAAACTAGCTATGAACGGGGTTTGGACACAATTTTAAAATTGTGGCGAATCTTCTTTACCCAGCCACACAGTATTTTGAGTCTTACTGAGAGTGCTTTGCAACATGATGGCTCCAGTCTCCTTCTCCTTGCTATGAACTCACTTTGGGGTTAAGATTCTAGTCAAGTGCCAAATAGCTATGATTAGGGCTCTCCCAAGTTCATAGTCCATTTTGGTCAATTTCACGGTCATAGGGTTTTAAAAATCGTAAATTTTCTGATTTCAGATATTTAAATCTGAAATTTCATGGTGTTGTAACTGTAGGGGTCCTAACCCAAAAATGGGAGGTGGGGAGGCACAAGGTGGAGGTAGGAGGATCGCAGTACTGCCACCCTTACTTCTGCACTGCTGTTTGCAGCAACGCTGCGGCTGCCTTCAGAGCTGGGCAGCCAGAGAGTGGTGGCTGCTGGCCAAGAGCCCAGCACTGAAGACAGCGCCACCACCAGCAGCAGCGTAGAAGTAAGGATGGCATGGTATGGTATTGCCACCCTTATTTCTGCACTGCTGCCTTCAGAGCTGGGCCCTTGGCCAGCAACTTCTAATCTCCAGCCACCCAGCTCTGAAGGCAGCAGCGCAGAAGTAAGGGTGGCAATACCATACTATGCCATCCGCTGCTGTCAGCGGCTCTGCCTTCAGAGCTGGGCTCTCAGCCTGCCACGGCTACTCTTGAGCTGTCCAGCTCTGAAGGCAGTGCAGAAGTAATGATGGCAATACTGTCACCCCTTTCCCTCCACAATAACCTTGCACCTGCCTTGCCTCCCATTTTTGGGTTAGGACCCCCAGTTTGGGAAACACTGGTCTCCATGAAATATGTATAGAATAGGGTAAAAGTACACAAAATATCAGATTTCACGGGGGGGAGACCAGATTTCACGGTCCAGGATGCGTTTTTTATGGCCGTGAATTTGAGGGCTCTAGCTATGATGCTGCACTGTACTAGTGGAATATGATTGTAACAGAGGAAGAGAAATCATGCAGTTTTTATACAAATTATGAAGCCACTCATACATGCATTGTAGAATATTTGATCACCATTTCTTAACCTCAGCAAAGATGAACATGCACTGGGGGTAAGCTGTTTTGCCTCAGTTTCTAGGTTGGGTAAAGCCTCCTAATCAAAATGCTGGTGCTTATTAGTCACATTGGGATTGCGCTATATATTGCCTGTTGTCATGTCTGCTGGAAAGATTAGAAGGATGAGTTGCTGCTGCCTCTCCATGATACCACCATCCTATGAGAATACCAGTGACTAACTGCATAATGGAGAGATAGTAAACATTAAGAAATACAAGTCTCAAAGCGTTCCTTCTGCTTTCTTCTGCTTATAGAGAAAAGCTACTCTTAATACATACATTGTGAAGGATCGAGACGGGACCTCATCAGTGCTTCATAATAAGTGAGTATAAATCCTAAGCTCTATGGGTAGTATCCATGATTAATTGCGTTCAGTCGACATTAGACTCTGTCATTATCAGCTGCTTACTGCTCAGCACTTGCTATGCTGTTAATTATTGTTGTGTGGCTCTAAGGGATGTTTTCAAAACATTTTCAAATTCTGCTCATGTAATGGCATAGAGAAGAACTTAATAAGCTACTACTCCACACAGGAAAGACAAACAGAGACTTTGATTAAGATGTTTAGAATAAGTTAGCTTTATCCAAGATTTGACAAGCCATCACAGACAATAAAAGTGCTTCCAAGATGGTGATAGATTTCAACATCCTACCCAGCCTTCACCAAAAGTCATTTTTTAAGCCACCTAAACCCAGAGCAGAACTCTGGGGTGCACCAGGCAAGGGAGCCAGATGAAAGGGGCTGCAGTTATACTCCAAGGTTTTTGGTATGGCACTCAGTCAAAATTTGTTAGAGCATCCCTCATGAGGTTTTATTATTAATTATTATTATTGTTATGATTATATCAGTACATTTTAACAAAAGTTAAGAAACCAGGATATTTTCCATAAAACAGAGAACATTGGGTTATCAAAACTAGGAAGAAAGGGGCCAATTTGCTAGTAAGGTCTGCCAGTCATTCTATTTTGTAACTGGCTAAATACTTCAAACACTAACTCCACCATGACACAGATAACTTTTGTGCCAATGTAGCTTTATTTACAGTGGCCACCCTTAATGAGCTTTTCAATTACCTTCAAAAATTAACTGACAATTTAGCCCTTAACAAGTTGCCCCAGGTGGGGTAGGACACAGTTGTGCTGCCCAGAAGCAGCCAATGGGCCATATTGTAAATCAGAGGAGCTAAGATATAGTCCTCCATTTACCTGTTGCTCCTGGGGACATGGCAGAAGTAATCTGCTACTAGTATAGACAGTCTATGCCAACAGCAAATTAGCACAGCTGAGTCAATGCAGCAGGAGAGGTAGTCAAGCATATTAGGAAGTGGAATCAATCCTCCTCTCTCCCCCCGACCTAATTCCAGTCCACATGCAGGAAGCTTCTCTTCCTCCCCCCACCACATGCTGTCATGTGCAGTGTGGGTAGCCCATGCAAGATGAGTGACAATCTTTTCCTAAATAACAGTCCTCAGTCTATCTTCTTAATAAGTACCGTAGTGAAGTAAAATATTGGGAATACTGAAACATTGAGGCGTGAGTGAAACTCAGAGATTCACTTTAGCTGAATAAACACCCCAAAATTCATATGCTAGTCTCACACTTATCATATACTACCCTGGGCCTGCTCAAAAGCCTATTGAAGTCAATGGGAGTCTTTGCATCAACTACAGTGGGCTTTTGACCAAGCCTTGTGTGAACTTCAAAAGTCAGCAAATTGGGCTGGAAATGTGGTGAGAAAAGATTTTTGGGGTAATATTTTCATTACTTGCTGCTTCCAGTCAAGCTAGAAATATCGTGACAGACCTCTCTTCTAATTCAGCAGTTCCAATCTCAGAACTAAGAAGTGTGTGTGGAGGAAAAACCCCAGAATCCATATTTATTCAAATCTCTTAAGAGGGTCACATTGCGTTATCATTCTGAACAAGAGTTTGGGTCAGTACTTATGCGATCCAGACTGGTTGGCCTGGCTTGAGTGATTTATTTCCTATGTACCCAACAAGTTAAACCTCTCCCATCATGTTCTTTGTGGTGAAGTGCAGCATCCATTTAGTTTTTAATAGCAGATTGTTGAGTTATAGTATCTTCATTTCAGTAATAAATATACATTTTAGGGGGTTACTTCTTGTCTTTGGCTCTACGCAACGGCATGGAAAAATTCTAAATTGGTACTTAATACATTCCACTAACTCCTCAATTTTAAAAAAGTCAGTTTGAATATTTTGGGGAGGGAAAAGATGTGTTTTCACATCAAGCCCCAAGTCAAAGTATGCTACTGCTTTGTTAAGTAACACTGAAGGAGAAAGAATCTGGAAGTGGAAGGTTTTCATTCCTTCTTTCTTGGTCCAACAAATTCTAGTCAGTTCCAAATTGGAAGAGCTACCAGAGCAATACAGAAAATATTTAAAGAGAAGTAAAGTATGCAAATGAAGATGTACAGCCAGAGAGAATTTGCATATACATACATATACTGATACTATGAGATTACATGAACATGGCAGCTGTAGCTGCACATACGCTATGCCTACCGCAACAGAAACACCAGGTTTACAGGTACATCTTTATGGAGCAGAGACAGTGAGATTATGTGTTAAACCTCATAGAGATACTATGATTACATGTCTATTACCACCCTGTAGAGAAAAAGGAAAGCGTGCTAGAGAGAATGAATGCTGAGTGTGCCACAGGCCAAACGATTAATACATTTTCTCACTATTAGCATCACCAGTGTGCTGCCTCAGAGAAAAGTCACAGTTAACTGTATCCACTAGCCTGATGCAGAGATCAGTAAGAAATAATAGAATAAACAGAAGGATAAAAAATTACCTTCTTATCTTCAGGAGCACTTCCTGCTCCTGCACGTTTCTCCAATTCTTAGCTGGGCTAATTTACAACTTTATTACTTTGCTCTGTTCATGAAAATCAGTTATAACACAGTTGGATTGCAAGACCTACAAGACATTTGTCCCTGAGTCCACCACACCAGTGGCTGGAAGATGAAGCCAGATAAATTCAAATTAGAAGTAAGTGACATTTTTAACAGTGAGGGTAATAAACCCGTGGAACAAACTACCAAAGGAAATGGTAGATTTTCCATCTCTTGTCATCTTTAAATCAATCAACACTGGATGTTTTAGTGGCGATATGTTTTAGCCAAACAAGTTATTCTCTAGTCAAAGAAGGTATTTGGCTCACTACAGGGGTAACTGGATGAAAATTAGTGGCCTGCAATATACAGGAGATCAGGTCCTTTCTGGCTTAAACTTTACGAATCTGTTAACACCAGGGTGTGATGTTGTTTATAAAAAAAGATGATCATTTGTATCATTGTTGCTACCATTGTTATACAAATATAATAAATCTTGTACAAAGTATGTCATATATGGTGTCAATGGAAAAGTTGATTTGCTAAGTATGATTATCCTGTTCATATGATTGGATATAGAGAGGACACAAAGTTATGAATATTGGCTATGTATTTGTATCTTACACATCAGTTGTATTCCTGGCTGACACCCCCCAAATAGATTTACATCAAGGTGTGACGGGGTGAACTCACCCCGCACTGGATGGGGAAGGATTGACCCTTCACTGTGGCCAGAGGAAGCCCCTCCCCCATGTCCCTACTGGGCATCCTCCGGGTGTAGCAGCCATATAAGAGGGAGCAGCCCAGCTCAGTCTGGGCTGACTGCCAGAGAGGAAGGATGCCGCTTGCCAGTTCCTGCCCAGGAACCACTGGCGCCCCGGATCACGGAAACCAGAGACACCGAGACCCACACAGACGCCTAGCTACCTGTGGATACCCCGGTGAGGTCAGAGATACAGAGGGTTGCACCGGCCAAAGAACCCAGAGACCCTGAAGATGCACAGATCGCTGATGAGAGTGAAAAGATAGGAAGTAGCCTGGAGGGGGGGACAAGCCATTTCCCGAGGCCAGTCAGCATGTTGCGGATGGATCCCCGATGACCCAGTGATGGACACACTCGCCAGGGAGGGCCCAGGTCCCCCTACCTGGCTGCCACACCCCCACAAGAGGCCACTAGGCCATACAGCTGCGCCCGGAGGGACATCTCCATTGACTCTGGCTGCTAGGCCATACAGCCGCACCAATAGAAAGTGGCCCTATTGGCTCCAGCTGCGAGGTCATACAGCCCCACCCAGAGGATGACTTTATGGACTCTGGCCACTAGACTTGGCTGCTGGCAAATCTAGAATATCATTAATGACTCTGGCTGCTAAGTCTTACTGAGGGTATCTCTATTGACTTTGGCCATCAGGCCTTATTGTCTTGCAAGCCCCGGGTTACCCCTTTGGACTCTGGTTGCTAGGATTTACTGCCCAGCAGAGAAGGGTTACCCCTGGATGTGGGTCAAGTGACCCTGTTGTCCTGTGGAGCAAGGCGATTCCATACACTCCAGCCATTGGGTCTTAAAGTCTGGAAGATCAAGGCATCTCTGTGGACTCTTGCCCTTAGGTCTCATGGTCTGGAGACTGAGGGCAGCTATAAGGATAGGGACCCCGCACTGGACAGGGTCTCCCCACCCCGTCACACAAGGCTAGACAGCTATGTGTTAATGGCCCATTAAGAACACTTCACTCTAACAATAGGCCATTGAAGAAACTCCTCCTGCCCAGTAGGTATTTCTCCAGATGCCTCAGATTCCAAGTGGCCAATGTTCACTCCCTGTGATTCAGTAAACTCTATGTAAGGACATGTGATATGATCATGTGACCCTGGACTCCATCTTGGGCCAGTCATTTCCACAAACAGGGGCTGTGGACTTTGTTTGGGACAGTACATTTCCATACACATGGCAGAGGATATAAAAAGGCACCTGAGACATCTTCATTTTGTCTTCATTTCTCTGGACAGGATTTCTAACAAGGAAGCTCTAACCAAGGCCTGATGATCCTCAATCTGTTTGGGTAATTCCAGAGAGACTTTTGCAAGCTAGCAGTTTATTCCCTATTGCTATGATCCTGATCTATAAACATTGAAAAATCACTTGTATCTGTATGATCTATTAGCAATTTATAACTTTTCTTTTCTTATTAAACCTTTAGTTTTTAGTTTTAAAGGATTGGCATCACGTGATCATTGGGAAAGATCTAAGATTCATATTGACCTAGGGATGTGTGTCTAATCCTCTGGGATCAATAAGAATCTCACATATGGTGAAATAGGTTTTCAATAACGCCTCACCATATTAAGCCCATTTAGCTGGATGGGAGCCAAGGGCTGGAATACCTAAGTGGGACTGTGTTTGGCTTCTGGTTAACAAGTGTGGTACTGCAGAAGCTATTCAGTTGTTGGCTTAGTGAATCTGACTATAGATTATAGAGTAAACCACTTGGGATTGTCTGCCCTATATTTTGCAGTCTGCCCTGACTGTGGCATTCTCAATGAGGCCCATTCCAGGCACCTGGTAATGCAGGGATTATGCTAACTTCTCTAGGAAAAAAGGAATGGCATTCTCTGAGTTTAAGAGTTCCAGCTGTATAATACTGGCTGGTAGATTTATCTTCAAACCAAACTCTCATCCATGAACAAGAATAAAACATTAGCATAGGCCTCCTCCTTGGTATATTTCAGGGGTGAAATCCTGTCTCTATTGATGTCAATAGGAGTTTTGCCATTTGATTTTAATAGGGCCTGAATTTTACCCTATGTGTGGATTTCTAGTTTTAGACACCTGATAAATATTTTAGTGGATATAGAATAAAACCGAGTAACATGAAATGAGATTCTGTGCAGCTACAGTTTTACTATCTGTATCTTAGTCTTTATATAGCTGATATAATATTACTAAGCATAATCAGCTTTTATGGACTAATCCACCTATGGGACTATACAAGGTAAGTCAGTCTATTGAAAACTATTAAAAATACAAAGTATTGTGGAGTACTTATGGCAAACCAGGGTTACCAATCATGCAGCTGAATAAAATTCAACAAGAGTCTTGTCTTGAATAGTTTGGGATTTCAAATTTACTTACAGATTTGTTTGGTGCAACCAAATCAAAATAAACTTGGAGAGTCTTTGGCCATTTCCTCTTTAAATAGGTGAACAGTCTTTAAAAGACACCGAAAGCAAACAAAAGAGACCACAACACAAACATGACAACTCTTGTGTTTCTGGAGCTTATTTACCAAGCTTCCAAGCAAACCTACTTTCTTCCTCCTCTCTTAGGGTCTGAGAGTCTAATTAAGCTCATCTGCAATTGATTAATACAAGTATGACTCCTAGGGCTTTCTCTAGTTACCTTCTGATCAGCACCTTAAAGACTAACAGATTTATTTGGGCATAAGCTTTCGTGGGTAAAAACCTCACTTCTTCAGATGCATAGAGTGAAAGTTACAGATGCAGGCATTATATACTGACACATGGAGAGCAGGGAGTTACTTCGCAAGTGGAGAACCAGTGTTGACAGGGCCAATTCAATCAGGGTGGATGTAGTCCACTCCCAATAATAGATGAGGAGATGTCAATTCCAGGAGAGGAAAAGCTGCTTCTGTAATGAGCCAGCCACTCCTAGTCCCTATTCAAACCCAGATTAATGGTGTTAAGTTTGCAAATGAATTTTAGTTCTGCTGTTTCTCTTTGAAGTCTGTTTCTGAAGTTTTTTTGTTCAAT